>NC_142934.1:108092889-108100389 GCF_046866305.1 Octopus bimaculoides | reverse complement strand
TATAATACAGACGACAGAACATTTGATGGATAATGCAAACTTCATTTCCTTCAGTTTTCTTTATTATACTTATTTTTGTCATATTTTAATCAAGATCAAACATTCAATGATAATGCAGATGACAGGTTTATTGAGTCAAATAACAGTTGATTGATAAGATAGACGTCTGATTTCTTACCGAGACAACAAAATTCATGCTCGTGATTAATACATAGTAAGTATTTTTCCAATATTATTATTTAAAACTTGTATGTAAGAAATCTTGCAGCGAAAGTTAATCTAAACCAAGTATTGCTTCTGATAAATAAAGATAGTCAACATTTTGACTTACGATTAAGAGCGAACAATAGGTCTGGAGATGTGACGTAGACACGTAACCGGGGGCTGTTGAGAAAATAGATAAAGTAGTAAACTTCAACTTAATAGCTGCGAAATTAACTATGGAAATCAATATATTCAACCATATATCTAAACGCTTGTTGAATACTTTACAATTTTCTCAGAAGTGCTGCTCTTCAACTAGCTGAGACTAAATGCGGCTCTGACTGAGCAGTCATATTCAAGCAATAGTCATTCCGTGTTATTTTCAATGTGATCTTAGGCTACATTTTTTGATGTTAAAGGGTTGCTTGATGCTGGTTAGGTTGTATTGATAGCACGAGGTTATCTTTATATCTAACTTAATATGGATGACTTGTCATTAACTCGTGTTGTTAATAATTAAATTTTAGTAAGCCTACTGGCAATATACGACATTAGTGTCTGAAAAGAGGATAATATTCTATATATCGTAACAGCTAGATTTTACTGGCATGCACCGACCGGACGCTTTCTACTGATGATTTCCAGCAGAATGAAAGCACTTCATATACGAATTCCAGCACCCATGATAGATAATTTTTGTCTGCTATGATCTATGTCTATGCGTTTATGCACCAAGCGCCTATATGAGAGGTTCTCTCAAGGCTTAAAAATGCAGTATTCTGAATTCTAACAAGACATTCGTGTTAAATTCGATATAAATATTAATCTTTCGTATTAATGCTGCTTCTAGCTTTAACAATTAATGTATCGCTCTCTCTCCCTCTCTCTCTCCCTCTCTCTTTATATATATGTATATATATATATATATATATATATATATATATATAGGTTATTCTGCTCAGAACGTAGTGAAGTACAGTATAAACCTCATCCGCCTTCAGATTTTACCCAGTGCCATCCACTAGTAGTAATCTACGCAATGCCAGATTTTTTTTTTTGGGGGGGGGCAAGTGTGTGAGTGGAAACTGAATAAGTTGAAGTCAATAAGGCGTACATTTAGTTGTAATCATTACAATTATATGTGTGTGTGTATATATATATATACACGCACACCTATCGCCCTACCGACCTATCTACATACATACATACATACACACATAATACATACATACATACATACATACATACATACATACATACATACATACATACATACATACATACATGCCTATATATATACACACGTATATCGTGCCCGATTGCTTTTGCCTGTGTTTTCGTGCATAGAATATTTAGACCTACATTATCGAATATGTGCAATATTTGACACTTTGGGATGGTAGAAAATGAACTGAAGGGGATTTCGCAGATATCTCTGGAATGTCAAGTAACTGCAAAGACAACGAAGCTTTAATTTTTCGATTCAATAAGTATTTGAATATTGCTAATGACTTTCTTTACAATACGTAAGGCGCAAAATGTTGGGAAAGGTAAAAAAAAAAAAGACAGTAAAATCTATAAAACAATTTCTGTTAGATCGAGCAAAAATGTACGAGGCCAAGATGTTTATATGGAAATGTTCCCAAAAGAAGCACTAATTCTCGACTTATCACACAGTGCTCTCACTACTGTGACACATAGAGGTGTCATCTCTCGATTCTTGCCGGCTGTTTATAGATGCATATTTAGAGTAGGCCCGTTTAGCTACGCCAAACATACCAGCGTATATCACAAAGTAGAGTAAGGGGAATCACTTCCTCTGTCGTCACCTCTCTGCTCAAGTCTCATTTGATATAGGTAATGAAGTTTGGTGGAGAAAAAAAATGTCCTCTACCCGAATATTTCAACTAACTACAGCGCATGACATCTTTATGGCAGCGCAAGAATACTATGCATTGTTCCTTGTCAAAAGAAAACAGTAACTGGATTTTCATTATTGAATCTACTGGTAACCGTACGAGTTCCACACGTGATAAAAGCTGTTCTATATCACTACACAACCCAGTAACGCATGGACACGAATGAGTCAGTCATCATTGTGCACTCATCTTAGACCAGTTTCCTTACTGATGTTTCCAATATGGCTGTGTCCCTTAAAGTTTATCCCGAATATGCAACGTTTTCCTTCCTGTAGCACGTCCTGACAGATAAACATTTGGAAGATGAAGAGAAAAAGCAAGAACACCATGAAAAATTAGTAACACACAGACAGATAGTTTGTAGCCCGTTTTGACGCCAGCGGGGTCATAAAAAAAGAAACGAAAAAAATATAAACAAAGAGCTATGTAAATGATGTAAGCGTAAAATTATTAAATCATTCTAGACGTGAACAGTTTTTGTAAATTTTCAGCATGGCAAACTGGCTGTGAATAGGAAAATTAGCAAACGAGACGATCGTCATTAATATAAGACAATCAGGAATCAGCAGAAACCTTGTTAACTCTAAAACATAACAACCACCGTAGATTGATTGCAATCTTGTATCCTATTTGTGTGTCCATTGATTTGCATATATATATATGTGTGTTTCTCTGTGTGTGCGTGTGTGTGTGTGTATGTGTGTGCGCGCGCGCGCGTATGTATGTATATATATACGTGTGTGTATATATGTATATATGTGTGTATACATACATGCATATATATACATGTACTTTATATATATATATATATTTGTATATATATACATATATACATATATATATGTATATATATATATATATATATATATATATATATATATACATATATATATATATATATATATATATATATATATATATATATAGAGAGAGAGAGAGAGAGAGAGAGAGAGAGAGAGACACACACACAGAGAGAGATACATTGACAGACAGAAATAGATAGATAGATAGATAGATAGATAGATAGATAGATAGATAGATAGATAGATAGATAGAGAAATGTGTATATGTATGTAATTATATGTATATATATTTACATATTATTTCAAGTATATGCATATATAGGTGTGTATGTATTTATGTAGGAATTTATTCTGTAATTCGCTGTCGTTGCGAACACTAATTACGCTAATTGATATTCTAAAACATTGACAGTACATAGATAATCATACGCTATCCTCAATCAATAGTTGTCCACAAAATTCCTAGAAAATATTTTTTTTTTTTAAGCTAAGCAATTTGTGAAAATTTTAGCATTAAATGTCGCTACAAAATAACCTGAGTAATCAGTATCACAACTTTCCACCTATTCCTACATATACTTACTGTTACTATATCATGATAACTCAACTAAGCTTGATTGATGGAGAAATCTAACGCTCTCAAAATACGTACATTACTTTCAGCAACTGGCTGTAAAAATAAATATCCGCTGCTAACAATATCATCTTTTAGTTGGATAAGCCGGTATTATTGCAATCCCTTGCTTGTTGTTTTGATATTTTAAAACCTACCCTTAGGAAGTATTTATCTTCTAATTGCAGAGATATTTTCACTTAATCAAAATGTTTTAAATCACAAACACAGAGCTATGCTTTTTTTTTTTATATATTTCATAAGTTCATTTATGCGTATTAACTATACGAAAACATATCTTCCTTTTATTGATCACTGATTAGTTACATACATGGGCAATATATTCCCAGTTACCATCTATTTCTTTTCTTTCTTTGGACAAATGTATGAAGCAATACACAGTCTGAAGTGTCTTCTCAATTTTTTATGACGATGTTTTGTGATTTCATTCGCGTTTGCTACTTCTAACTGTTCCAGCAGTTACGTGGAGGAATTCTTACTTATTTGCACAAACTAATTCTGTTAACACGAAAAGTATAATCGTTTTTGTTGCTTACAATTGTTGAGATCAAAAATCCCTCTATAAGTAGGTGAGCACATGCTTTCATTTGTCGCATTTGAAAAGCAACTAGTTACCATTAAAATCGGGGGCAGTTATTATCAGAAGCCATTTAGCTTAATGGTAGAACTCTGAACCGCTATCTAATGGAGATAGGTTCGACTATAGTGGTAATCTGCTGGAAACTTTTTCATTCCCCCATCTTATAAAGGTAAATACCCAATCTTTCTCTGTTCTTTCAACTTCATAGCGTTTCAAATTTACTTTCTTGTCTGTAAAATATCAACCACATTCCACGCTTCCAATGTTTGCTTTTAGTTGTTGACGTGGTTGGTCTAAGCAAGAATGCAAATGGTCAGGACCCTTTTAAAGTATCGAAGACTCTTATATTGTGGGGAGAGTTTTTTTCTAACGAGACATTTTGCAAAGACTTGAAACAGAGTGCTCGCAAATGAAGTTTGCTAAAGGAAACATGGTAATGTTAAACATGGAGACGCATTAAGGAGGAATTAAGTCTGCCGTACATGGACGAGATTAGATTATGCCTCTACTAGTTACTCGATCTTTTAGTAATTGTATAACATGTCAAAAATTCATGTCAAAAATTCTTTAATTATAAATTAAGACAATATTGTTCTGAATATATAAATGGTTGTATGATTATAGTAGACACGACTCTGATAATAATTCCTACCGGTCAGAAATGACATACGTGTAAATGCCAATAACAATATTAACTACGATAACAACAGCAACAACAACTCCAACTACAACAACAAACAACACCGAATAATGTTCATATGCAAATTTAGTATCATGGCGCTACTAAATTATTACTCACGTATTTCAGTATAATATTTTATGCAATGGAAAAAAAAACAAAAAAATATATATATATAAACCGAAGTAAGACGCGAGCATAGGCTACACAGAATTACGCTTGGTATTGCAAGACAAATATGTATCAACACTACTTGGCATCGTGATTGCGGAAATATAAAGGGAGTTGTGCACGTTACCTGCAGGTTCCTTGTTGGCAGACGGAATTAATATAATGCAGGAATGTTCGGGTGCAGCGGCTGCAAAGGAAATTCTTTTCAAGCTTTGGAGTTGTTATTTTATGCTCCTTCAATGCTCTTTCATTCTCCTAATCGGTTCGCAGAACGTATTCGATGGAAGATTCAGGCAGAAGTTGGCGGGTGAATGAAAATGTCTTAAACATCAATCTATTGAACGATTAACACTATAAATTCAGTTAACAAGGTAGCAGTAGTATTCCTAGTCATGAAGTCAAAAGGTTGACATTAACAAGAATGATTTTTAATGGTGTAAACAAGCGCTTTCAGTAAGGCTTCGGAAACAGGTGGGGGATGAAATGAAGAGGCAACATAACTCTTGGATACCATTAGTAACATTATATCCTATGAAATTACCGTCCGCACTGAATGAAACACAATAAATTTCACTAATATCATGATTTAAGGAGCTTGGTATTTTTAAATTTCTGTTCACGTTCCACTTCATGCACAGACACGTAATGAAGGAAAACGCGTTTGAGGAAGAGAGGCAACGCTATGTGAAGTGTTGAAGAAAGCGAAAATATAAAATTCATGGTAATACGGAACATATGGATGAGGAGGTGGGGCGGAGGATCATGGTAATGACAATAAGGTAGATTGGAAATGAGATTAAGATGAAGATAAAGATGAAAACTAATTCGACAGATATTACTATTATACATACGTGTGAGTGATGGTATATATATTTGTGTATGTGCTTACATGTGTATGTATACGTGCACGAGTGCATGTATGTGTTTGTACGTTTTGTGTGTGAGGAAACTGACTCAATAACGAGTAAGATCATTGCTTCTTAATGAGCTGCAAAACGAAAATGACTTCTTAGATTTGCTGATAATTTATAGCGTTTACAACAACTATTACATAAACGTTCTTAGTTAAATGCAGTGCAGAAACGTGACAATTGGTATTGTGTAAAGAGATATGGTTCTTCAGATCACGAATAGAAACGCATTTGATAAATGAATGGTAAACACAAGTTCTTTCAGTTAGTAATGGTCTATTATTGACTTGCTTTGGTTTATATAACCTTCGATGGCAAACAATGCCTGCCTTCGAAAGACAAACTCAATTAGACTTGAACATTTAAAGCTTTATTAATATCGGCAGCTTTCTTTTCCTTGAACTTCGCATATATTTAATGCGTTTCACTTCTAAATGCGGGGATACATCGAATAAATGTTTTCATTATAATGCACAAAAAACTGCACAATTTGCAACATTCAACATGCATATTACTCTTTTATACCATTTTTTATTTCTTCAGATCGCAGTTTTAGTAATTTAACTTCCGATTGTGCGAAACTCTTGATTTATAGAATACTCTGGATAGAATAAATACTTTATAATTTTCATCTTCACTGTGAAATATACGGTCTACAAGCTTCAGTCTACTACATTATAACCTTCTAAATATAGTCGATACCTCCATTGTAACACCAAATGTACCTCCAGCACTCTCTCTATCTCTCTCCCTCTCTCTGTCTCTCTCTTTCTCTTCCCAACCTATACCATTTCAATAATTCTTATCTGTAGATTTAGAATAATGAAAAATTGATTAACTTATACTTTTAAGAACCCTCACTCCGTCGGTTACGACGTTCAAGCGTTCCAGTTAAACCGATTAACGGAACAGTCTGATCATGAAGTCTTTTGTCATTTACAGCAACCCCAGTTGCTAACCGTTAAGCACTTCGATGACGGGAAAGATTCACAACTTTCTGCTCCAGTATAATATCACTATTGTTCCTGAAAGTTGTTTTTTATATCTTCTACGGACTGCTTGAAGCTCACTAACTTCCTACACCTTGATCCTCGGATCTAACCTTTACATATTTTTCTCTTTCTCTCTCTCTCTCTCTCTCTCTCTCTCTCTCTCTCTCTCTATATATATATATATATATATATATATATATATATATATATATATATATATATATATATATATATATATATAGGGATTTACTTTTCGCAATCAGATAAAAAAACGAAGGCTGTGTACATTATAGAACGTTTATAAATGTTCTATAATGTACACAGCCTTGTTTTTTTTTTATCTCATTACGAAAAGGAAATCCTTATATACAGATGCTGATATATGACCTACGTTGGACCCCTTATTCACATAATCACCGAACCGAGTAAATAGCAGAGTTCAATATAAGGAGTTATTTTGGAAAAGGGTGGATGTAAGGAGTTTAAAGAGAAATAAGAGAATAAAAGTAAAAATAAAAATATATGTAGGATGTTATAGTTAGAGTTTCATTATCCGAGGAAGGTGGTGTGTAGAAGTGGTAGAAGTGCTTCTTATCCATGTTATGTA
>NC_142934.1:108065389-108087889 GCF_046866305.1 Octopus bimaculoides | reverse complement strand
GCATATTTCCAAATAAATTCAATATAATTATGAGTATGAAAAATGTGTATATGTTGCTAAGTTTTCTTTACTCAACTGTAAGTGCTTATATATGTATGCATGTTATGTGTGAGTATGTGTATATATATATCTTGACAACTAAGAGGTCTGATCAATAAGTATCCGGACTGTAGCCATAGTATCGAAGCTAAAAACACGCAGAATGAAGCCGCTCGGCAAAGATTGATCTTGAAATCTGCTGTGCATGTGCACTACGTTTCAACGTAGCTGCTCACTTCCAGTACGATTCAGTTCAGTCCATCATCACTGAAGATTTGGGCATGAGATGCGTGTCTCCCATGTTTGTGTCAAAACTGCTTTCAGATGACCAAAAGGACACTTGGGTTTCAGTTGCGCAAGATCCCCTTGATTGTGTCGAAAACGATGAAAAAGTTTTGAAAATTTTATGTAGGTCTCTGAACAGGTATTGCCAAGCGTTTAGCAAAATTTGATGCAGATTCTCTGCTCAACTTTCTCTGTCATAGTTACATGCTATACACTTTCCTTCCAAACACTGCTGTAAACAGCGGAAGTGAGTAACAAGGATAAATCTTAATGCGCATGCGCAACAAAGTTCAAGGTGAATGTGTGCCAAGCGGTTTTAGTCCGCATGCTTTAGATTCTTCACTATGGCAACAGTCCAGATACTTACTGATCAGACCACCTATTCATGCACGTATATACATATACATGTATATGTAGGTACATATTAAAATGTATATATATTCGTGTGTGCGTGTGTGTGTGTATGTGGTATTGAGTGTATGTACTTAAATACACTATAATATTATTGCTATAGATATTTCATATATTTCAAATTAAATATTGAAATAAATGGTTGCATGCATAATTATATATATATATGTGTTTGCATAATCTCAAATTGCCTGCCTCTTGAGATTACAGATTATATATTATATATAATTTAAAATAATTATATTTCCACATATATGCACATATATCGTGGCGTTTGTGTATGTATATGACTAAATCCATATACCCATACTTACTACATACATGCATATATACACACACACACGTCGATTATATTTTTAAAAAAAACATGAAGATGCAGAAAGTGAACTTGCCTTCAATATTTTACAGATTAATTTATTATTAAATTGATAAGATATGCCTCTAATCTCAGAAACATTAAAGCCAGTCTGATCTGCCGACACAACTAATGAAAATAAATTTTCGGAATTTTTCTCTTTGTTTCATCATTTTTACTTACCTTGATGGTTTCTGTCGGAATTTTATATGAAGCTTTTCCATATTGCATATTTTGTGTGCTTAAGCAGTTCCATCCACCAATCGTGATTCTTTCACAACTTTTTCTTTCTTTCGCCTGATCCCCAATCTCTATTATAGAAATCTCGTTGAAAACTAAACAGAAAGTTGTGATTTAGCATTTACATGTGATCCAATCACCAATACCAATATATATGTTGTAAACTTGAAACGATATATCAGTGTTCTAAAACTGATGTATGACTGGAACCCTAGCGCAGCAAAAAAGATGCCACTTTCATTGTTATTTAATACATAAATAGTTCTAACTATCGAAAACCTGGAAAATTCATTTTTCAACATTGTCTCGAAAGTATTTCTAAATATATTTCATCGTTTATCACGGGTGTTTGTTTCCAAAAGCAAAACACCCCGTTAAATGATCAGTGAAGATTAGAACATATAGGCAAAATATCGGGGTAAAAAAGGCTTCCTATCGGGCCCTCAGTTCTTCCTGAGCACTGTGGGTAATCGCTGGGATGTGCTTTGCGGTACAAGCAGAATCATTGATCGATCGTTGACCTGTCTTATCACTGACCAATTCGTGATAAACGTAACCTGGTTCGCATTGACCGTACCTTGGCATTCCGGATCAATGATGAATGAACAAGTGATGATCAAGAATAAATGTACTTTGTTTGTTCTATTTTTGTCTTCGAACTTGTTAGAATAAAATTTTCATCTTACATTATTTTTTAAAATACACTTACGTACTATATTCGCAGTAAATATTTTCTGTCACATTGATATATGTCGCTACTCTCACAGCCCCCCTCTATCTCTCTCTCTTTCTTTCACTATTTATCTCTTTACATAATAGCATGTATGCTTCTTTCACATGAAATCCGTAATGTGTTTTACCAACCAAATTCAATTTGTGTACTACTACTAATTCCGTTAGAACTAGGATAAATCTCACAACTTTGCTTTTCTATATTCTTGCCTTCGTCTCTAAATAATAAGTCAAAAAACTATGCAAGAACGTATTACTTTTATTATATAAAAAATAAAGTGCAGAGTGTTTGCATCATCTATAGACTGGGTGGGGGAGATTCCATGCGATATCTACGTATGCCCATCTTCTTTCTGATTTCAAATCCAGCAGAATTCAATTTGACTTCCACATTTTCTAGCTCAAAGAATGGATACACACACTCCATTTTCATGGGTTCGTGATACTATATGTAAAGCATAATATGTAGTTTTTGTTGTATCTTGGGATCATTATTACGCCAATAATAAACACACACTGCTTATTTTCCACAACTTTCATTATACTTAGTCCACAAGTTAGTCATTTAACCGATTAAGTAATCGACGGTTAGATTAGTTATTCGATCAATCCTTTCATCACCATTCGTGACCTCTTCCCTAACATATCTTCCCAATACTATATCTGTCTCTTAACTTAATGGGGATGTGGATGATTTTAACTTTTTAATTAATTTTGCGAATATATATGCTGGTATATTTAGGTTTGAGGTTAGCAGAATCAGTAGAAGGTTACTGTTCTTTTTCTTTTACCATTTTGTCAGTAAGTAAAAAGGCAATTGACTTTAATGTTTTCAGGACTTACGAGTTTGATCGAGAAAGTGAAGGAGTTATCGTCAAACGAGACACATAGCAGAGATACTAAAGTTAACCATGGGTCAAGTAGTGGCAGACTAGCATGTGTCAGATTGTCTCCTACAGAAATATTTAGAAGAAATACCATATCAGTTCCACCATTCCATCACCTTGAATATATAAGTATTGTTTTATTGGGCTAGAGAAAGATGAAAGCCAATGTAAACTTACGGAATGATGGTTGAAACCAAAGTATAGAAAGCCGGATAAAATATGTTCTAGTGATTCTTCCCTTTACATTTTGAATTAAATCCGAACGTCTCAGTTGATTTGAGTTTTATCATCCGTAGTCCTTAAAATAAGTTCCAGTGAAATACTACTCTTAACTACATCAGCTGTTTTTACTTTCGAAAAATTTACTTAGCTTCTACTAACGTAAAAATATCACGGTACGTATGCGAGAACCTCTGCCTAGCTACATTATCTGCTAGTAATAGTATCTAGATAACCCTTCTTAAAAGTGAATTAGATACATTTTAGATTGTGTTCTGCGATCAACCATATCTTACAAAGATTTAAATACTAAACTGCATATTATCTTGTTAGTTTGATTTCAGTAAAGTAAACATTGAATTTAGATTCAACAAGAAATTAAAAATATATATTTGTAAAACAAAAAAAATTTCCTCGAGAATGCCAAAGTGTAAATGCATGAAAAGAATTTTAAATTTTCATTACCTCCGAGGCTGAATAAATTTATCTAACAAATGAAAGATAGCGGTAGTCGAGATTGGATCGCCTCTGAGTATAAATTCGTAAATCAAGATTTATCTGGGTCTACATCAACAATAACATTTATTTTTGTTCTGTTGCTGATTTTTGCACATTTTGTTATTGTTGGTTCCACCCGTATCCCTTGTTTGTATTTCATGTCTGTTTTTGTTGTTTTCGTTTCGTGTTATATTCTGTTGTTCATATTATTGTATACGCAAATACCGTTATTGTCATGTTAGTTTTCGCTTGCGTCGTCATTCAGGCGCTCTTTGTTGCTCAAATAAGTAAAACTATCAAAATGTGTGCTCTATGACCACAGCTTTATTATTCTTTTTATCTCAAATTCGCGTTTCTAATGCTGCGTTATCTATTTTAATCTGAAATATCAATTTCAAAACAGCAATATAGGATTGAAGAAAACTCGTATAAAGCATATCAGGCAAATACGAAGAATCACCTGTTGTATCTATTATTTTATTAGTGTTACTCTTTTTGGTATCCTTACTGTTGCTACTGCTTTTGAAATTAGTATCGGTGATTTTTTTCCCTTCTACTTTGTTCTTTACAGTATTTGCTTCGTTCATATCCTTGATAATAACAGTTGTTGCTGCTATTTCTATTATTGCCGTTATAGTTGTTGCTCTCTCTCTTCTTATATTCTTTCTCGTATGTAGAAACCGTTTTGCTCTTGTCTCCATTCTAGGCTGAAAACTTGTTGCTGTTTCTGTTGTATATATTGCTATTGTTGTTTTCCTTGCTGTTATTCTTGTTGTTTTCCTTGCTGTTATTCTTGTTGTTATAGTTGTTGATACTGCTCTTTAATCTTTTCTATAAAAAGATTAGATTGCTAAGATTAAACAAAGAACATGTATAGATAAATAAATCGACTGGATTCACGTATTTTTGATTAACTTCCTTTATTTCCATTAGATTTTTTAATGTTAAGTATATTTTTATATTTTGTTTAAATTTCTATTATCTTCAATGAAAAAAACTTTTCTTTAAATTATCCTTCACTCACGTACACACTACACCACCTTGGGTCTTTTTTGTAACTTTATTATTATTATTATTATTATTATTATTATTATTATTATTATTATTATTATTATTATTACTAATGGTAGTGGAAAGAGATTTTAATTCTAGTAAAAGTCAAAATTGCTTTGTTGCAGGTTACCAATATTTTATTTCTTATCGGTTTATCGATTACAGACATACATAAAATAGAATAGAAAAGTATTGCTATTGGGCACCATAAGCAGACAGTAAAATGTTGGTGTGTTATACCCAGCGCAGCATTTAGATTTCTTTTGATGATAGAATTCAATTTTTTTTTCCTGCCACAATGATACTTGGAAACTGTATAAACGAAACGAAATTAAAACAGTATTGAATTTGGTCACTATAAAAAGACAGTAAAAATTGGTATGCGCCATTCGTAATTCTTCTTACAGTGTAATTTTTCTCGTTCCTGATCGTTAAAAAACTAGGAAACTATGTGAAAGAAGCCAAAATAATATAGTAATAGTAACATTATCAAATGGATTCCAGCCGTGCACATCTCTTCTGCAGTTTCAAGCTAGTATTTCATTATCTAATGCATGTCTATTTTTGAAGAAGTTAAGGTATTATTTCAATTGGGTTGGTCTGCTGTATATTAACTGTTCAAAGTTAACATATATAAGAGGGAGAGTTAAATTTACATGACGTAAAAGTTACATACGATGAACTATGGACATTTCCGAGCCTGAACACTTGAGTATATTCAAGTATTCAATTTTATTGCTGCATTATACATTTTTCAGAAGTCTAAATAAATATGTGGAAATATATTATCTTCACCATTTAATCCGTTTACCTTGATGTCATGGTTCGGGCGGTATCACAAGAAATGGTAAGTCAGAAGATTGCATCACCCTCTGCTGTCAACACCCTACTACGCCTATTTTTTTCCTAGAAATGTATTCCCTTCTGACCTTTCTGTTCTCCCTTTGAAAAATTCCTAGGAACGTGCCTGTAAACTATGTACACTGAAGTTTTGTAAACTTGATATATGATTCTTTTAAATATGTTAATACCATAATGAATTTCTGAAGCCCAACAGAAATATGCGAATAATCATTTTAGTTGCGTCAAATTAAACTATTAACATTTGAGTAAAAGAAGTTAAATATGGAAGTCTTTAATAATCGCTATTTGTTTAATCTTGGTTCCACATTCTCTTACACGACCGGCAATTTAGGACAGGGGGAAAGTCGATTATATTGATCCCAGTATTCTACTGGTGTTTGTTTTATCGACCCCGAAACAATAAAAGACACTCGACCACGGCTGTATTTAAACTAAGAACGTAACGACAGACAAAATGCTGCTAAGGCGTGCCAATGATTCTGCCAGTTCGCTGCATTAATATGGAGACAAATATTTAAAAATCGTGCTGTTATATCAAGAATATTGCTTATATTTGTTTCATGTAATGCAGTTAAATTCAGCATTTCTCCCATTTACAGTTTTCGTGCTTAAGACACAAATCCTATAAATTTTGGGTTAACCTCTAAGTCAGTAGATTCGCCAAGAATTAAGCAAAGAAATTATTTATATTAATTTGTATTTTGTCTGGAATATGAGCATTGATCTGACCGTACGCATATATTGTGCGGTGTGAACAAAACTGCCTTCAATTCCGGAATCCGTTTTGTAAGAGAATGTTGTCAAATGTGTCAGCTGTTTTATTTTATTATAGTTAAGGTTGTGTCCTTACTTATGATTTTGTCGAGCGATGATAGAGAAAGTTCTCATGATTTATTTGTACTGGCTTTTCAGGTTTCTACCTTTGGAATGACTGACCGAAAGCTGATGAAACACAAAAGATAGATAACACCGAACGCTGAATGCCAAGCATTGCTCTCAATCTGGCTTCAAATTTGAGTTCATTTTTATATGCAGTGCTCGTACTTGCTATTTCTATACATGGTATTTCTCGACAAAATTTCCATAGATACTTGTGGACAAAACTTTTCTGCGAAAGATCTGAAGTACCAATTAAGTTAACTGCAACTAGGCTCGTGTTTTCATTCACAAGTCAACGTTTTCTGATAACTTTGCATTGGTGCTTTAAACTATTTGTGTTAATTTACTTCTATCTGAAATATATATATATATATATATATATATATATATATATATATATATATATATATATATATATATATATATATATATATATATATATATATATACATACATATATATATATATATATATATATATATATATATATATATATATATATATATACGTATGTGTGTGGGGGGGTCGTCCCTCGTCTTGGTGGAAGAGCTTGTGAGTTTCAATGATAACGAGAGCTATACCGTCTCGAGACTTAGACTCCTGATAGTACCCATGGTGGTACGGTCGAATAAACACGACCAAACTAAACACGGCCAAACACCAATATCAAGACCCCAACGGCGGAGCAAGCGAAGGAGCGGTATTTCAAGCACCCAAGGATTAACTCCGGCGGAAGAGGGCAACGACTGGTGGGCAGGCCTGACAAAGGCGGATAGACTCCGGCAGCTCGCTGAAACCAGCCTCATTAAGACTGCACGTCTCATTTCTTAAGCCACAGTGAAGAAATTCCTGGCCAAGTGCGTGCACGTTTTCGTCGCACAGCCATGATCACTTCAAACAATTTACATACCGAATGATTTCGTCTTTCTGATCTATCTCAAAAAGCCCAATTGTGATGGTATCGTGGGCACCGGAGGCAGGTCTGGAAAGTTGGAATCTTCTCGTCCATGACCACACAATGGTGCCGAATCTCAGATGGACGCTCTCCAATGAATAGCCGTGACATTGGAGTTCGGTAGCTAGACACGTGACTGGGCTGGTTCTTTAGAATTACCGCAGTCCACCCCTCGAGGGAAAGCCCCTAGAAAAGGTGGGGTAAACATCGGACACGGCAACTCGATCTGGCCAGCATACCACTGCTGGCGGACCTCAACATCCCCGGCGTAGGCAGCATCAGAGAAGCTGATATCTGTGTTTAAGCCCTTACCCTCGCATCTGAAGACGATGTCAAGGTTTCGTTCTACAAACTGCTGGACAGCACCATCCAGACAGCCCGCGCGCATGACAAACTCGTGGTGTTGGGGACTTTAACAGCAGAGTCGGCACTGACCATTGTCTGTGGAATGACATTCTTGGTCATCGCGGCTTTAGGAAAGTCAATGCCAATGGCCTGCTCTTCCTGGGCCTTTCCACCGAGCACGAACTCGTCATCAGCAACTCCCTATTCGTCTCCCTACCCAACACAAAACGACCTGGAAACACTTACGGTCTAAACACTGGTACATTCTCGACTACGTTCTGACAAGATCCTGGTGCAAATGACCGCTCGATGGATCACCGCCTTCTTATTTCTCGCCTTGACATCAAGATCTCCTGCCCATCAAAGTGGGTCTCAGCAAATATCTCTTGCCGAGGCTTCGACTGCGCTACACTACGGAACTCACAAGCATCCCAAGACTTCAGGGAATCCATTGAGAGACACCTTATGGACCTCCAAGAGCCAACTTTCATTGAGGATCACTGGACCAGCTTTAATGAAGCCATGACCGCTGCCGCCGAAGAGACGATCGGCATTGCACGAAAGAAGGACCAAGACTGGTTTCACGAGAATTATGAAACCATCTCCAGTCTGCAAAAAAAAATTATTCATTGATTTCAATTCAATGTCCTTCATGTTTAAAAGTTTTGCGGTCAATTGTTCGCTTTGAAATATTTACAAAACGTTTAACAATAAAAAACGAGGGAGGAAATATTTTGTCCTGCAGGTTCCTGATCGTCAAGAATCCTTCCCAAATTAGGCCAACTTTCAATCATTTCCTCTTTTTTCGAGCGTACAAAAGACCCCCGACTAACATTAGGCAAAATTATGTTCCTAAGAATGTAGGATGTGATTTGAAGGAGATTTTGCTACTCTTTCTAGACGCTCAAGCGAATATACAGAGGATCGTGCATTGGTTTATGCAGGTTTATGAATATATATTCTTGGCAAGCTGAAGCGATATTGTAAAATGTTGTATAGTTTTGGTGTGTAACGAATTGTTCCAAAAGCGAAACCTTACCAAAAGAATGCCTAATAGCACCTGGTAAGTACAAATTCAAACTCCCGCAGGTGACCGAATACAAGAAAAGTTGTTGAATTCAATAATATAATTCGTATGTGACCTTTGCCGACCCGAAATTTCTTTATTTTTTCTAACTCCCAGCATTCCTTCTGCCAAGACCTATCCAGGTCTAGCATTTAAACCAGAATTTTAATTTTTACGCATTTTTCCCAAACCATTTGACTGATGTGTCAATCCAGCAAAATTTTAATTAATACTCATTAAATAATTATACAGCTTGAATTGTCTTCTTTCTAGACGCCTTTATATTGGGGTTTATGAAAATGAGAGGTCATCTGGAACATTAGCATGTGCTCTACATAGATACCAAAGTGCTTGCTCACCACTGATATACAATCTCGCTTGCTGGCACATTGCTGTTTGGCATTTTAGTTCTTCTCCATCTGCTTCAATTTGAGTTGATCAGATTCTACTATCAAAGGTATTCAATGTACATTATCCTGTACACTGTATGGTTGAAAAAAAACTAGTTACTTATAGCAAGTGGAATGACCACGTAAATGCTTTTTGTCAGGTGCACTGATAGATACAATGTAAATGGAACCAGAAAATGATATTACGGTTTGAGATATTTCATTACACGAGAAAACATATAAGGAAATTTGTATACATAAAAAGACTGAAAAACATTAGGGGGAAAATAGTGTGTTGGACTTGGTTGCTAGATTCGCAATTTTTGTCTATAGTACGTTGCTTATTATGCAAAGGTTTCTCTTCATTTATTTGTTCAGTTCTCATTTTCTCTTATGTGATATTGTAATCTGCGACTAAGCAAAGCAGGACTTTTTTTGTTTCTTTAAAAATGACTTTTAATGGGTTGTAGGACGCAATTTGCAAAAAGTAAAATAAAACGACTATAATCCATTATACCTTATAAAAAGAAACCCTGCTTGTATATCTTTCGACATACACAATGGAATTCCGTGCACCAGCTGAGGGCTTTATAAATTAAATTGTATTTCTTGTGGTACACATTCACAAAAAAATGTTATGCATTGAGCTTGTTACAATCGCATCCTGTGCAAGACATATTGTAGTAAATATATGGGGATGTATTGTTATCTTAACCGCATTATAATCTTAATTATATGTGTGTGTACATATATTAGTGTATATATATGTATATATATATATATATATATATATATATATATATATATATATATATATATATATAAATATATATATATATATATATATATATATATATATAAAATCCCAAAAAGCAACACGGTTTTAAAGGTTGCTTTTTTTATTTTTGATCACCTTGTTTTGGGAATTGTTTGGATAATACCATACTATATTCTGGTGCCTAAACTTAAATGCCACATTCAATTTTGAATCTAAATTTTTGAAAAAGAGCTGGCTGAGATATAGCCAACCAAAGACAAGTTGGTAGTGTTTAAGCTAGAGACGGCTACTTCTAACGGATATCTAATTCACGATGAGATTTGGATTACGAGCGCAAAGTGGAACAAATATCCTACACTCTAAAGATTCTGAGAGTCCACCACCATAATGATGTTTTACATTTATCGAACCCGGAATGCTGAAAGGTAAATTTAACCTCGATGAGATCTGAACAGAGAACAAGAGAAATTCGAATAAGTATCACAAGGTATTGCATATGGTGCTCTAACGTTTCTGTTAATTCGCCTCTTGGAAATGCTAATATAAAATCTTATTTCTGTTTCTTGAACATGTTGATACAGGCACAATTCTTGGTGAATCTCATATGTTTTTGGCATACAATTACTATCTCATTGCAGGTTGATACAAGATATTACAGCTTCTGAGAGACAATTATGTTTATGTGGGCAATTATTTCAAGCTATGTAATTACTGGTAGGAAGGGAAAACGCATAACTGCTATTGGAATGTTTTTTGAAAATTAACGTGTTAACTGAGATTACAAAATTCGTTCATCAAGCATAGTTTATTTTAAATGATGCGTTTCTGCAAAAATAATCATATATCCCATCAAAAGATATTAAATCTAGGAAGTCTTAGGAATTATCTGTTCCTGTTTTTAAACAGGAGCCACGATGACACCATAAAATATTTGTTGTACTATTTTAATGTTTGGGATAAAGTATGTAATAAATTGTATTTTATATGCAAAGCCATTTTATAGGAAGAGTGCTATTACAACAATGAGAGGCAGTAATGAATATCGCTTCATCTTAATATAATGAAGGATATATGTTTACTAATGTTAAGGAGTGAATGTTAGGTGGTATATGATTAGGTTTTTTATTTAAAACAGTATTTCATTTGCTTTTCGGTGTGTGCAGAAGATAGTCTTATCTTAAGGTAATACGCAAAACATTTACTGTATTAAGGCAGCTATGAAACTTAATTCTTTCTGTTTTAGTCACTCTAATTATGTGGGATGTCTAACTTTGAAATTCGAAATCATATATTCGTCATAACTAAAAGTGCATCTCTGTTTCAATCTTCCAACATAAAAATCATATTATGCAAATAGTTCAAGACACAAATTCTAATAATTTTGCATATTTCCGTTGCAATGTTTTATCCCATAGAAATACGAGTCAATTCATCTAGGTTTCTTTTTTCCCTGAGGATGAGTTGTCGAAAAAACGAAAGGGTTTTCGTTCTGTGCAAAATTATCTTAATATAAAATTCACTGATTTGTTCGATGCTGCTGGCGAAAACTAAAACTTTAAGAGATTTAGTTATGGAAGGATAAAATTCAATAATATCACGCAGAGTTAATTTGAAGTATTATATATCGTTAATACCATTAAATCATTATATTACGGATATACTATTGTTCCACACTGAGAAAGGAATTACGCATCTTATCCTAAACATAATTGAAGCTGAAATATGATTGCACATTGCCTAATTTGGTTTCGGTGGTGTTGATTAAAGTGTAGTTAGTGTTTCATGAGAATTTATTTTGAGTTGATTCGAAGTGATTTATGGTGTGCGTGATGGCTAAATATGCTACTGTGTCGTCTATATTAAGGGGATAAATATGAGTAAATCTGAAATTTATTAAAAAATATTTCCACTGATCTTCATAAAGACGACAGAAAAGATTATATATCTCTCATACGTCATACATTATCTGTGGCAACTAATGACGCTCTTCGTAAAAACTATTACACAAATAAAGTAAAATATACAACTTTTATTTATGTTTCCATAAGTCAAAATCAATCGTAAAATAATATTATACTTTAATTCAGTCATCAGTATAAACAGACAAAACTCATATTTATAAAGTAAATTAATTTGATACTTTTGAATCCGGATGTTACAGAAGATATCAAGAGATATTTGCATTTAAAAAGAAATTTGAATAGTATATTTTACGAGCTCAATAAATCATTTAAATTTCAAAGTCCATTAGAGATAATTAATCCTTAACTCCATTGGCCTAAGGAACGTCATATTATATCGTTTAAGGTGCAGATTATTTATAACAGAACTGTAAGAAATTATATAGAATAAACTGAACATTGCTTTACTCATGAGAATCACTGCCGATAGCACGCCGGGGAACATTTTTAACGGTGGTTCGTCTTCCGCTACGTTCTGAGTTAAAATATCCGCCGAGGTCGAATTTCCCTTTCAATCTTTCGAGGTCGATAAATTAAATACCAGTGAAACACTGCGGTCGATGCAATCGACTTATCCCCTCCCCAAACTGGCTGCCCTTGTGGCAAAATTTGAAACCATTTTTATCGAGATGAGTGGCAAAAAACGCGTGGAAACAGCTTTGAGGTGTCTTGAGGGCCGACCAACATAGATACTATTATTATTATTATTATCATTATTGTTACTACTACTACTACTACTACTACTACTACTACTACTACTACTACTACTGCTGCTGCTGCTGCTGCTACTACTACTACTACTACTACTACTACTGCTACTACTACTACTACTACTATTATTATTATTATTATTATTATTCTGTAGTCTTATTTTTATCACGTGCTTTCACTGCACTACCGAGCGCAGCTTTGTGTGCCTTGGGTATGTGCTGTGGTTTATTGTGGTGCTCTTCTTTTCATTGTATTTAAAGAGTTTTACGTAGGATTTGTGCGGTGCCAAGTAGTGCTATTTTCTGTATGTTATATACACTTCTATGTACTGGTGTTTTTGTTATATATTTCACTGAATGTTGTTGTTTTTATCATATATAATGCGCCTACTATAATAGGAATTGTTTTTGTTTTTAGGCTCTATATTCGAGTTCTACCATTGTCATTTCTCAGACATTTGTATCTGGAAAATTTCTCTGTTACTTTTAGAGAAACCTTGTCATCTATTGGTATTGATAGATCGATTGGAAAGCATTTTTTTCTTCGTGATCTCTGACGTCTATATCTGGCCTATTATCATCATCATCATCATCATCATCATCATCATCATCATCATCATCATCATCATCATCATTCTTCTTCTTCTTCTTCTTCTTCTTCTTCTTCTTCGTATTATTATTATTATTATTATTATTATTATTATTATCATTATCATTATTATTATTATTGAATGAGAGAGCAGCGCATACCATCACAGTGACACTGGGGTAAAGTATACAAACCCCAGTATACCCATCCTGACTACCCGTCTGATAAGGGTACACCAGGCACATGCATCACAAACATATGTACGCGAAATGGTGATATCATATCAAGATAAACAACGCATGACGCTGCAGGTAGGGCCAAGTTAGAATTTTTTTTTCAGGTCGAGTAGTCCATCCCGCTCAAAAGGTCCCTTAATAAGGAATATTTAAGGATGTTGAACAAAGTACCTATGTTTTGAAAGGTGAATGCACATCCGAAAGCATTCCTCTCAGAACATGGCTATGATGCTTCCCCACTTCTTCTACTCGTGATCAGAGATGCACATATCATCAGCCTCTAAGAGACATGTTCAACTGGTTAAGTTCAAGCAATTGACAAGTAAAGCTGTGGTATTGAGCAGAATATTTGCTGTTGCCAATCTTTTACACCAAGGCAAAACATGTGCTTGATGACCCTTCCAGTCAGTTAAGATCAGAAGTCACGAGAGCCAGTGACGACAGACACAATATCAACGGAGCTACGTAGATTCCGTTGTCTCTTTCCACATTACAATTATCTGAAAGGATCAGGCGATTCTTAGGAGAAGCTTTTTCCGTGTATAACAACTCCTGTTACCCTTGGGAAAATGTACACGATCTGAACTAGATAAGGGCTAATGTATTGCTATATATGCTTTCTATGATAATGACACTAGAAGAATACAGTTGCGAAGCATGCGTTTATAAATTTCGGAATTTAACAACAACTAAACCAGCATTTAAAAATGCCAGGAAGGGATCTATTAAATTAAGTGTGAGGGCTTTTGTGTTATCTCTGACGCAGCTCAAATTAGCGCCTAAAACCTCCCATGTTAAGAAAATAAATTATTTGCATATTTCTGGGCAACACATGGAGTTGCCTTGCTTTGGCACGACCTTGTGCTAACCAATTACAACAATGAGGACGATGACGGCGACTGTAACAACGCTTATATAACCTGCTTCAACATCAATTTGAAACCAAGATTAAATTCTAATCCAACAAATAAACTTTATTATGGTAAACATTGCCAAAACAAAGTTATGTTTATGTTTATACATATCTGATAAACTTAGATTAAATATACAATTTTAATATATATTTGAGTATCTGTGTATGTGGCTGTGATCATGCGTCTGTTAGAAAGTGTATGAAGTGTATACACTTTGGTATATATTGGTGTGTACACACAGAGAGGTGCATATAGAGATATGTGAGTGGAAGCATGAATGTATGCGTGTGTTTGTATCATGTAGGTGTATATACAAATACATACTCATTCATATATATGTGTATATATATACATATATATGTGTTCATATATATATATATATATATATATATACGTATGTATATATAAATATATATGTGCGTGTATAAGTATGTATACATATACGTATATATGTATGCATGTACATATATACTAACATATATACATGTATGTGCATATATAATATATATATATATATATATGCGTGTATGTATATACATATATATATATATATATATATATATATATATATATATATATATATATATATATATATATATATATATATATATGTGCATATGTATATATGTATGTATCAAAAAACACGTCTAAACGAGGAGTAAATTTTTAATGTGGAAAATATATGAAGAGAGATTAACTGCAGATAAAAAAAATATTTATAATATGAAATCTATTTTCCATTGAATTTGTTTGTTAAATTTTTCTCTGTTTGTTTCCAATATCATTTATATATTCGGAATGCTTGTTTATTCCTCCACACACTTGATCGCAAATACATTGGTTCAACAATTCATTCGTTTTCATTCTAAATAATTGAGAAATTTCATCAATTTAGAGTTGTCTCTGGGAAGAAGTTCATCCCGCTTTATGACAACGACTTGTTCTTTTTGGTGTTGAATATTATGCAGGAATTATTTGCCTTTCTTGATCCACTGAACAAATCTGAAGGAGCATTATGTTCAAGCATAATATATCTTTTCTACTCTAGGCACAAGGCCCGAAATTTTGGTGGAGGGGGCCAACCACTTGGATCTACCCCAGTGCACAACTGATATTTAATTTATCGACCTCGAAAGGCCGAAAGGCAAAGTGAACCTCGGCTAAGCATTTCACCCGGCGTGTTAAGGTTTCTGCAGTTCACCGCCTAAGAATAGTATATGTTGAATGACAACACGTACGTATAATACTCAATATGAGAAATAATGAGATGTTTCTTTTAATTAGATGCTCGCTTTAATTCTTGGTATATTTAGAAGTTCCAGTGACTAAATAAAGGATTCCGTTTCCGATATTCATTTACCTGTTTCATTTCATTTGACTACAGTATGGTGGTGTACCGCCTTTAGTCGAATAAATCGATCGCAGGACTTTTTTTAAGCGTAGTACTTATATATATATATGTTTCTCTCCTTGTTTCTTTCTGTGTAAGAGCGTAGGCTCGAAACATTAAAGTCTTTTTCACTTCCCGAGCGTGATACTAATACATCTGTTTGCTTTCTACACCACCTGTCTTCGTCTTTTACTTTTTTTTTTTTGTGAATTCTCCCTATATATATATATATATTATCCCTGATATGATATGTTTTAGTCTTGAGAATGCCGCTATGCATTTTTTAATCTTCGTACTTTTCCTATCGTCCTCTTTTGCCAAACTGCTAAGTTACATGTACACAAACACACCAACACCGGTTTTCAAGCTGTGGTGGAGGGACAAACATAGATACACACACACACACATAGATATACATGTATATCTTTCTATCTATTTATTTATCTGTCTATATACTTACATACATACACAGACAGACAGGCATACAGACAGACAGACAGATAGACAGACAGACAGACAGACAGACAGACAGACAGACAGACAGACAGACAGACAGATAGATAGATAGATAGAGAGAGAGAGATAGAGAGAGAGAGAGACAGATAGAGAGATAGAGAGATTAAAATTTTGCAAATCTTTCTCTTTTCCAAAAGCTTCAAATCCACCGCCCATTAGTATTACTACAAAAAGGGGTACCTGAGGTAGAAATCACAGCATGAACTGCTTCACTAATAAGCAAAATATGAATGTAAGGGATTTTCTGTGCGCAGACGACAGCTGTCGTCCGAACGCTTGCGAAAAGATAAACACATAAACACTCTGTAAATACACGCACAGATTTGGTGTACATATCAAGAACAGAATTGTCCAAGCTATGAAGGTGCTGCATTAAGTTTGCATCTGTATTGGGTAACGAGAGCGCCGATGGTTTTAGCATTACAAATGAAAACTAAGTCATTCACTGAATTTTTATGTGGAGTGTAGGAAGGAAATAAAAGTAATTTGTGTGCACAAGAAATATCACAAAGTGACTTCATACGCAAGTTGTGATGGGGTTTCTTTTTTTTCTGTTTTCCTGTTGACTTTTTATGCTTCACAAATATACGTCAACATCAGTGAAAAATATACGCAATATTATTATTAATATTTTTCTTCTTATCATCACCATCATCATCATCATCATCATCATCGTCGTCATCATCATCATCATCATCATCATCATCATCATCTACCTATTTATATACATATATATGTATGAATATAAATATATATGTATACATATACATATGTTAATATTTATATATATATATATATATATATATTCCCATACATACACACAATAGGATCACCTATCGTTTCCATCAACCAAGTTCTATTCTCAGTGTATTGGGCAAGAGGCAAGAAAATATAGTGAGGCATAAATCTCACTGTGCATATGTATGTATATATGTATGTATGTATGTATGTAAATGTATATGTATATGATTATATACATGCATACATACATGGGGGGGAGCACATGCTTGTGTGCATGTTTACATTGAATACTTCAAGTGTATTTCCAACAAATGCAATGCCCCTTTCTAAAATATTGAAAATGTGAATAAAAGTGCTTAGAAAGTCGATACGGTTTGACAACAATTAGAACACTGCTGAAAATCCATAATATACCGAAATGGTTAGCAGGGATGCTACCAAAACATAATAGATTAAAGACCAACTCTAAAGATCATACTGAAAAGATATTTACGTATTACTTCGTTCTTTGCATATACGAGAGAAAATCCATTCTCAAATTCAACACTTCTAAAGTATTATCATTACTTAATACCCTCTTTGGAAACCTATTCTTAGACATAATGTTTGAATGTTTTTTTTAATTTTTGAGTTGTGTAATTCTACTTTCTCCAACCTGTTTCTTCTAACAGCTCCGGATTTTCAAGTTTCTTTTCAGGATCATTCTCATGCAACTTTCCGTGTTTATATCATCCCTTCGTTTGTTGCTCCCTTAGTTATCCCCTCGTTCTCCCATCCCCCTTAGACACAATTTATTATATTTATATATATATGGATGAGTATATTTAAAGGATGGATTATAAGTGAGCTTTTGTGCGAGTGTATTCTACAAGCATAGATAGAAAGGATGTTATTTCCCCACCCCTACGAAATGGGAGTAGAAAGATAGTTCCTAACAAAAACCGACAGGATTCAAAAATTATTCAGTACAAAACTGTTTTTATTTCTCTTAGTTTCGAATTTCCGTCTCACAAGCTCAGAAGCGTTCACTGAACACATTCTGGTAAAGAAGTGCAAATATATTTCGGAGCTCCGTGTGTATTCAAATCATTGATCCAATTCAAAATTAGGAATTTCCAATATTCTAGACAGGAATTCTATTTTATTTTCTATTTATGAACCCATCATAAATTTGTATCTAAATCCCAATGTATAACAACTTTATTTCCGACTTAGCAACCAAGAAATATAATACTGGATTGTATGCATTTATTTTTTCGCCTTCCGTCTTGACTATTCGTGGGTCAAATAGGCACGCTACATCAGCTGTATAGCACATGTTGTGCATCTTGTCGATCCACCACTAGGTCCTGTTTGTTATACTCTAGCACCTGATCTGTTTGGATTGGGAAATCCCAAAGGATTTTGCAAGTCTCCGCCTCCACCACTCCCTGCGGTTTGAGCTCATATCACCTCTTGTCTCTTTCTAGCCTCCACTTGTCGCATACTTTGGCTACCTCATCGTGTCGCCACAACTTGTAATGGTTTGGGGGCAAGTTTAGGGCATTCGTTCGCGATATGGGAAAAGTTTCGTCCACTCTGTTACAGAGGCGGCACAGCGGAGACTCTTGTTCATTCCAAAGGTTGACCCTCCAATTTGTGGCCAAAGCTTGATCTTGAACTGCCAGCATACATCTCTAAATCACTTTGTTCAGTGTTCCTTTCTTCAGCCAATCTCAGCTATGCTTTCAGGCAACTTCAACTGTGGCTATATGGAATTGAATGTGTCGTCTCCCGTTGCGTAATGTTTTTTCTTGTCTTTTTGTACTTCTTTTGTTTTGCCTTTTTCCTCTGCTTTCAATACTCCCTCATTCCTAACTGACATTACTCTTTTACTCTTTTACTCTTTTATTTGTTTCAGTCATTTGACTGCAGCCATGCTGGAGCACCCCCTTTAGTCGAGAAAATAGACCCCAGGACTTATTCTTTGTAATCCAAGTACTTATTCAATCGGTTTCTTTTTCCGAACCGCTAAGTTACGGGGACGTAAACCAGTATCGGTTGTCAAGTGATGGGGGGGGGGACACACAGACACACAAACACACATACATATATACATATACATATATACGATGGGCTTGTTTCCGTTTCCGTCTACCAAATCCACTCACAAGGCTTTGGTCGGCTTGAGGCTATAGTAGAAGACAGTTGCCCAAGATGCTGCGCAGTGGGACTGAACCCGGAACCATATGGTTGGTAAACACGCTACTTACCACACAGCCACTCCTGCGCCTATTAACAATATTTCCTTACTTTGGGATAGGTATTATTATTGATATACACGAATGGTATTTGACTGTCGAAAAAATGACTGCTCGATACCTAAGTGGAGATAAATAGTATTTATATGCTTTTTAAATCATTCTTTTGCTCCTCACATTTGAATTTAAAATTCGAATTATGTGGGCGTCTGTGGTTGTGTGAACCAGCATGTGACACGAGAGTGGTGTATTTCTATCATTATATGAAGTTAGATTGATTGATTAATAGGTAGTAGCTTTATTATTGATAAATGCTAAAGCTTATTAAAATAATACAATTCTATTAAAATAACGTATACGAAAGAAAATATTTTCTCACTAAAGCATTGAAGAAAACTTCAATATCTTTTCATCTGGAAATTTCTTTTGATAAAATGTATTTTTATAATATAGATATATAGTAAATAAATATGCATAGACACACACTCACACACACACACATACATGTATACCCAGATAGAATTTTCATATGCAAATAATATATATATATATATATATATATATATATATATATATATATATATATATATATATATATATATATATATATATATATATATATATATATATATATATATACATATATATATATATATTGGTATGGACGCACATGCGTTGTGCCCAAATGGATGTGTGTGTGTGTGTGTGTGAATGTGTTATGTATGTATACACACACAGACACATATATATATATATATACATATATATATATATATATATATAGATATATATATATATATATATATATATATATATATATATATATATATATATACATATATACTTATACATACATATATATACATATAAATATGCACACATATATATATATATATATAAATATACATATATATATATATGTATATATATATATATATATATATATATATATATATATATATATATATATATATATATATATATACAGTTCAAAAAAACAATTACAAAAATACAACAAAGTGAGGACGTGATACGGAAAGTGTTATTGAACGCTCAGGAAAGGAAAGAGAGAGTGTATGACGTTTCGGGCGTAGCCCTTCATCGGAAAGATGGAAAGTTCGGAGAATGGAAGAACGGAGAAAGAGGAAAATGGTACCGATGCCCATATATATATATGTATATATATATATATATATGTATATATATATATATATATATATATATATATATATATATATATATATATATATATATATATATATATATATATATATATGTATATATATATATATATATATTATGCGAACGTATATATGTCTTTAGATGTGAGTAGGTGCATTAATCAACGCGGTGATTCTGCTTGTGGGATTTTTGCTGCTGTGTATAATCAGGTCTAAACGTGTGTTTTTCTACATATTAAATCTTTTAACAATTTTCTCAGAATTTTGCTGGCTGAAGTTTCAATTTTAATAAGCACTAACATACTATAAAGTAATTTGAAATGTAGGTTGAGGTTAGAACATGTTATAAATAATGTTTAGTTAAAAAGTCTTGATGAATGTTAACGTTTGATCAAGAAAGATTGGTGTGTCGTTTTGAGAGATCAGACTTTAAATATTTAAAGCTTAGTTTCTGCATCTAAATATACATAACGCTGGAAGAAGAACGGAGTATAATGAGATCGATGTCTCAACACGAAAGCAGTGTTTTAAAATAAACAGACACCAATTATTAATACCATTAAAAAAGCAAATGATTCAATAAATTCTGTTGAGTATATCATCGTCCGTCTGTGTGTGTATATATACATACACCCATTACCTGTTTTTGCTATCCTCTCGGTCACACACTTTACATAGACGCATTTGGTTACGAAATGTTGCAGTCTCCAGCGCTGGCTCTGATTTGAATAGAAAATGTATAAAGGTACACTTAAAAAACAGAACATTGCATTGCCAAACCATGGGGAGAGACAATATTGACTTGCAATACTGTAATATACATTGAAGTATAGTATTATAGCAAAACGAAATACTATGTCGTTGCCAGTAATTTATATATATACATATACTTTTCAATTTCTAGTGTGAGTGCGAGGGTTGCGCCCATGCTGGTGCATCGCAGTTTGCTTTGCTACACTTTCACTAAACCTCCTCTAATGTGTGGCATTTGGCGGCGGAGGGACTTTGATGTTGCTGCCCTCATTGTGTTTTTTGCATCGATGTTGTTTCATCTAGTATTACTGACAACAGGTGATCTATGCTTTCAAAACGCCCACGTCCACCCCATGTAGCTTTCTCATGCTCTGTGGGGAAGTGATATTAAAGAGCTGTGGTCCCTTCAAACCAAATCAGTTACAGTATCTAGTGGCAATACTGGGATTTGTTATTATGCAGTGGCGCCTTTTTCTGCTCTTTACGTAAATGACAATGTCGAAGATTGGCACAAATTCTAGGATTTTCTCGATGTATATTATTGAGTACCTTTCCCGCTTCCGTTGTAGAGAGTAGAATCTTAGCTTTTAAAACTTTTCCCGGTAGCTAACATGTCACAATGAAAGGATAATCTTTGTGTAGCTTCGCTATATCGACTCGAGTTTCGTCGTTAATTTTGCAGTTTGGTGACCACAGTTGAGAGCAGTAATCCAGACGGCTGAGGAGAAAAGTCCTCCAGAGAATCACCATGGTTTCCAGTACCCTTTAAACGTTCGAAGGATCCACCGTCCAGCCTTCTGCATTTTATTGCTAATTAATAGTATGCACCTGGAAAGATGTATCATTGCTCATATCGATGTCCAGGTTGTGCACTGACTTTAATACAGAAATTGCAATCCCTCCTGGCCAGTTTATCCTGTCTGCTTTTCATTGAATTTCGTGCGTTGGTAGCGCATGACTTGGAATTTTCCAGCATTAAGCTGCATGTTATTTTCCTCGATTCACCTGTATTTTGAGTCCAACTCTCGTTGCAAATGGGGAACGTCTCCTGGGGTCGTGTATCCTCTTAGAGCAAGGATGGCTCTCTGAACAGCTGAAGCGGTGTTTGAGAGATCTACTAGCAGCGGCACCAAGAGACCTTGTGGAATACCACTCAATATTTGTCATCTTTGGAGGAAGCCCCATTAACCACCACTACCTGACTTCGATCGTTTAGAAACTCATGTGGCCATTCTCCATGTTTCCGAACTAACCTAAAATTACGCAGTTTGTAA
>NC_142934.1:108030389-108055389 GCF_046866305.1 Octopus bimaculoides | reverse complement strand
CCTTGCATCATTTAGTTATCCTCGATCAGACTCCATATGAGATTAAAGTACAACAATATGAACAAAGACAACAACAACAACAACAACAACAAGAAAAAGAAGAAAAAATATTGCGAAATGTTAGTAAATTTTATTCTATGATATCAATATTTCTAAACTGCATTGAAATCAAATTCACATTGATTTCCGAATTCTTCCTGTATTTGTCATAGGATTCAGTTTCAAGAGTCAGTGACTGCCATAGAATTTATTCATTGCACCAAATCGACAGAGGAGTTTAACTAAATTTTTAAAAATAAATAAAATTTGAAGATGGATGACTGCGGTCGGTCCCCTCTGGGTAAAAAATCAATTTACTTCCGTATCGATCAGTAAGAAACTTTCACTGGTACTCATCTATATATGATTATTTTGCGAATATTTTCCCCTTTGTGTATATTGTGTTTCTTTATATATATTATTTTGGATTAGAGAAAATGTTGTCTTGTAAAAATTCTATACATTCTGGTTCACTGGTAAAACGTTACTCATACGAGCCACTGGAAGGAATATCTGCGGTCACCCAGAGAAACTTTAGGGGAAAAGCAGGCACCTCTTATTTTTTCAACAACGAAATCAATAAAGCCATCCCAAGTGCCTCTACAATTTGGATAACCCACAGGATATAGCAGACAAATTCTTAAATTACTCCATAATGGCTTCAAAACTGAAACAAACATTGGACATTGTTCACATAGATACAATCTAAAAAAAATTATAAGCAATGGGCCGGTCAAAGAGTGAAAAGCTTTTGATCAGACTGCTAATTAATGGTGGAATTTGTTTAGTAATCTCAACAACTTTAGGGCTTCTACATTGTCTCTCAGCCCACTCGAAATAGCGATTGAATATTTCACAAATCACACACTACTGTCGTAATCAAGCGACATCATGTTGGGTAAAGACATCTAAGATTTTACAAAATAATAACATGCGACCTGGTCAAGCTTAGAATCTATTTAGTCATAGATTTGGTCAATCAAGTTTGACATGGGTTTTAACAGCAACTTTTTTTAAGATGTAAATCTAGGTGTACTATGACTGGATAAAGAGTGGAGGGTTACGTACGGAATGCCTTTCATCATAATTATGCACAAACAGAACTGATTTGGAACTGAACAACAATATATATATAAGCCTGAGTTATAAACAAGAATAGAGCAGAGATGAAAATGTCTGCCCCACATTAGATAATATAGTCTCATATATATTGTGTGTCAATAAAAGATGGCTTGGTTACAGCTGAAACGACTTTTGCTACATGTGTAATTTCGTCTGAGTTGCACTGTATGTTAATAATAACAAGCGACTTCTGAATAATATGCTATAACCGTAAACAAAGCATTGAAATCAAAATAAATCCAGTGAAAGACTCAAGCAATTAATTTTTTTTTTTTGCTACGCATACCAGAGAGATGATGTTGCCTTTGTGCATTCGACATACTTCCCAGAAATAGAACGAACTCTAATATACATTGCATAATGCTGATTTAGATACTTATTGGATAATGCATTTCTTGGTGTTCTCGGTTCATACATGATGCTGGAGATCCCTACGGAAACTATCATTCCAGTGTAACTCCAACAAAGGCATCCACATTTGTGAATTCACTAACTGAAGTCAGGCTTCAGTCCAAATTGTCAGCACGTCGATACCGACGCAAGTAAGTAGATAAAAATACATTTATGTCTAATGGGAAGATAAGAAAACCACGCCTGAAATATGCTTCTACTCAATAATGGCGACGATTCGTAAAACAAAAGACAAACAGCAAATATGATCTAATGCAACGGGTTTATTGAGAAGGGACTCAATTCTCAAAAGCACGGACCATTAGGCTGAAATTTTGACGCACAGATTATTAACGTTTAGATGTGTTAACGTTCTTGATGTTGTTTAACCACAGATCAGACTTGATTCAACAAGACCCATGAACAACGAAGTTTTATCAGTTACGTTTCCATATTTTTCTGGATGCCTTGCTATATTTTATAATATTATGGAATCTACCAAGGCGGCAAGCTGGTAGATTAAATAAGTACCAGTTGACCACTGCGGTTGATGTAATAGATTTACACCATCCTCTAGGACTTGCTAGCTGTGTGCCTAAATTTGAAACCAATATTATGAAACACACCAATCCGTTTTTGAAGACAACAGAACAATTTGAGGGAAAATACTGCTATTCCTACTAGTAGATCGATTAATTGCTTAGAGGTTCCGTCAACCGACAGAAATAATCGGAAACTAGGACTGGGAAATTAATAAATATTTCGCTCACTTACAATCTAAGATCTGTCGCATCTATAGTTATAGTGTATTCTTTCAGAAATTGGTGCAGTTATTATGTGTCTCACTAGCAGAGATAATTAAATGTATGATCACGTGATATTTTATTCAGACATAATCTATATAGAAGTACATTATGTAATAGTAATTCGTTTTTGATATTTTCTTTCTTTTTATGATTGCAGAGCGTGGGGGGGCGGAGGCGGGGGGCGGGGTTAGTTGAAAGAATGTGGCTCCTACGTCTAGCAGGTAGAGCCGTGATGAGAGTCGTGATTGCTTTAGCATTTATATTCAATATAGGACTACATTACTAAATGCATTGTGCGCTCTCTGAAGACAATATATGATAGGATGTTTTTGTTGTTGCCGCTCATTATGTGAGTGGTGGTGGTGGTGGCAATGGTGGTGCTGGTGATCTTCATTGCGATCTTAAAGAAAGCGATGGCAACAGTGCGACGACGGCGACGACAATGACGACAAAGACGGCGATGAAGAAGGTGATTATCATCATCATCATCATCGTCATCGTCATGGCGACGAGAGTGACGATGAGGAGGATGAGGATGATGATTGTGATGGTGATGATGAAGATGATGATGATGCCGACGACGACAACAACGATGATGATGCTGATGCTCGTTTTCGTTGCCAGGTTGATGTAGCTGATGAAACTTGCTGGATGGGGATGAAGATGGTGTGATGATGATGATGATGATGATCATCATCATCATCATCATCATCATCATCATGACAGTGAAAAGAAGAAAGAAGACGAAGAAGAGACACAAGTTGAGAAGGACAACTATTGGAAGAAGGTAATCGCAATGCTTCTGTTGCTGATGTATATGACGCAGGGCCGTTGTTATGGAAACGAATAATAACTGTGATGATGATGTCAGACGTGGTGACGGGTGATTGCAATGGCCGTTATGGTGATGGTATGTTAATAGCTTGCTAAGAGAGAAGATAGGTGAGAAGGGAAATAGGGAGATAGGCAGAAGGGTGGATCGGTAACTTTTCAAGTGTGATTAATATTTGCTTCTCAAAGACACAAGAAAATGCGGTCGAGATGGTTAAAATATGTTGACATAATCCTCAACTGGCAGGGATATGCTGGGGGAGGGGGATTAAAATGCAGAGCCGGGGTGATAATAGATTCGGTAACAGCAGCATGCATACCATTGGTGGTATATATTGAGTCATATGCGTGTACGTGTGGGTATATAAACAGACAAACAGATATACATGCAGACAGACAGAGGGATAGAGAGACAGACAGACAGAGGGACAGAGAGACAGACAGACAGGCAAATAGAAAGATAGATAGATAGATAGATAGATAGATAGATAGATAGGAATTTTTGTGCACGTACACAAAGAACTGACATGCCCACTTTGCCAAAAACACCGGCCTTGTGCCAAAAGTTGAAGTCATTATTAGTTACAGTTAAGGCGGTTAGCTGGAAGACTCGCTAGCACGCAGGACTAATTACTCAGCAACATTTTTTTCTGACGATACGTTATGAGTTCAAATACCGCCGAATTCGATTTACCTTTTATTCTTTCGTGGTCGATAAAATAAGTGCCAGTTGAGCCCAGGGGCCGACTTGTATCCGCTCACGAAACTGCTGCCCGTGCTTCAAAATATGAACCCAATGTTAGTCACTATTTTTTCTTTGCCACTGAGAGGTAATAATGCATATAAACAAACTTAGGTTTGGTATATGTCTATACTATAAAATGTAACGAAATTATGTAATGTCATAAATCGACAGTATATCTGCTCTTCATGAAGAAGCTGAAGTAAAAATTCATTCAAGCAATATTATGTGTTTGCTAAAGTGAGGTTATCTAGCTCTCACCTACTGACTGTTTTTATATGTGTCTATATATATATATATGTGTGGGAGGGCGGGTACAAACATACACACATACACGCATACGGACGTTTTTAGTGTACAAAATATATCGTTCTACGTACCTATATATATATATAGGTACGTAGAACGAAATATATCGTACGTAGAACAAAATATATCGTTCTACGTTCTACACACACAGATAGATGGATAGACAGATAGATAGAGAGGTAGAGAGAGAGAGAGCGAGAGAGAGAGAGAACGACAGAGAGAGATAGGCACAGATGTGGCTGTGTGGTTCCGGATTCAATCCCACTGCATGGCACCTTGGACTTGTGTCTTCTACTATAGATTCGAGCCTACTTATATCTTACGGGTGAATTTCGTAGAGGAAAACTGACAGAAGCTGGTCGTATACCTGTATGTATGTATATGTCTCTATGTGTTTGTGTGCGTCTGTGCGTGTGTCTATGTGTGTCTGTGTCTGTGTTGTCCCTTGTGCTTAGCGATTCGGGAAAAGTGATCGATACAATAAGTACAAGGCTTCAAAAAATCCCCGGAATCGATTAATTCGACTACAAATACATAAAGGCTACAACGTGACCGCAGTCTAGTGACTGAAACAAGTAAAAGATAAAAGATATACATATATGCATGTATATATATATATGTATATATATATATATATATATATATATATATATATGTGTGTGTGTGTATATACACACACTCACAAACACACATGCATATGTGTGAAAGTGTGTGCGCACATATGTGCATTCTATATGCATGAATACATGTATGTGCGTGTCTGAGGAAGATTGTGCCTTATTGACATAATTATAAACTTGTTTTCCATACAAAGGAATAATTATGCGTGTGTGTGTGTATATGTGTGTGTGTATGTGTGTGTGTGTGTGTGTGTGTCTGTGTCTGTCTGTATGTCTGTCCGTCTGTCTGTCTGTCCGTTTGTATGTGCCTTTGATATAGCTGTAATTATGTAATTATATTCTGCAACTGAAGGTATTATAACGCTATATTCATTCTTTGATGAAAATGATATTACTAAAACTTCGACATTTCACCGATGTACCCTTGATGCCATAGATTGCCCGAATACCTTCCCAGTTACATTCAAATTATTTCTAAGTATACTTTCACCGCGCTGGGCTTGTATCTCTCCCTTTCCTCCATTCTATCAGTATGTGCCTATATGTAGATGCATATGTTTCTATGAATGTAATGTATGCGGGAATGCATGCGTGTAGTTTTTAGTATTCCGTTCTAGTTATGTATACAATGTATACAGTTCTTTGCGTAAATACTTTTTCTCGAAGTTTACACATGAATGTAAGTGCATACACACAAGAATGCGACCACACATACATATGCAGAGATTCCCACACATATGCGTATATGTGCGTAGGTATATATATATATATATATATATATATATATATATATATATATGTGCGTAGGTATATATATATATATATATATATATATATATATATATATATATATATATATATATATATATATATATATATACATACATACATATATATATGTGTGTGTATGTATATGTGTGTTCGTCTGTGTGTAGGTACATACACACATTCACATAAATAGACAGATCGATAGATAGATAGATAGAGAGGGAGACAGACAGACAGACAAACAAATAGACAGACAGACAGACAAACACATAGACAGACAGACAGACAGACAGACAGACAAACAAATAGACAGACAGACAGACAGATAGATAGATATGCAATTGAACCTGTGTCGTATTCTTTTTATTTTTACAAATCATCCTTAACGATAGTTAATCCGTAACTGAAGTATCATTCAATATTTTTAAGGTGCCTCACTATATTTTCATAAGGAAATACTGCTGAAGTTGTATGTTTGTGTTTGTGTGTGAATGCGTATATATCTATGTAGTCGAGGATTGAAACGGTGACAGATGACAGAAATAGACAAGCAGGAAGACAAGTAAATACGTACATATTTGATTGTATAAGTAAAATGTTCTGTAGAATTTACATAAGTAAATACCACATAATTGTCATGGCGTATGTCTAAGCCAAATCGTTTAATTACATAAACGTATCTTCAAGACTTGTACTTATATTGCAGCGCGCATTTCCATCACTCACGTATTCTAATCGAAAATTTTAATGGATGCGACCTATCGTTTTACGTTACAGCTGTCAATGAAGCAGTCACTAACGCAGTGGCCATCCCGCTATTTCTCAAGCAATGGTCTACATCATTATGTATTCCACCTTAGTGCGTCTTTCAAAAATATTTTATCTCTTAACTTCCCGTTTTATGACTTTATCTAGGGATGCTTGGAAACCCCCTTCATTAATTTCAGATGTTGTGAGACTGATGTAAAGAAGTCTCATCTTCAGACACCTGTGCTTGCGTCAGAGAGTACCTTGCAAAAGCCGAAAAAATATTCTGCTGATTGTGCTAGAGAATACCACAAAGTAATTCTAAGACCAATAACTCAGCAACGGATGGTCACGAATGATCGTCAAATAAAACGGTCACACCAATGGATGATCAAGTAATTTTCGTTTCCGATCGTCCACGATCAACGACTTGCTAGACTCATTTGGCAGCAGTATTTGCTCGTGTGAAGTAATACGCAGTAAGATAGATCTCGAAAAGTACATTCAAACGAGAGAACCTCTCAATCACACACTGATGCATGCTTTCTTATTATTATATCAACAAACAGGCAAGGCTGTGTTGTAAGTTTGCTTCGCAACGAAATGGTTCGGGGTTGAGTCACACTGCGTGTCACCTTGGGCACTTGTCGTCTACTATAGGATCAGGTCGTCTAAAGCCAGACGAGTAGATTTGGTAGACGGAAATTCGAATAAGCACGTTGTATATGTATGTATCTATGTATGTATGTATATATATATATATATATATATATATATATATATATATATATATGATATGGCGGCGAGCTGGCAAAATCGTTAGCACGCCGGGTGAAATGCTTAGCGATATTTCACCGCCTGCCGTTACATTCTGAGTTTAAATTCCGCCGAGGTCGACTTTGCCTTTCATTCTTCCGGGGTCGATTAAATAAGTACCAGTTACGCTCTGGGGTCGATGTCATCGACTTAATCCCTTTGTCTGTCCTTGTTTGTCCCTTCTGTGTTTAGCTCCCGGTGAGCAATAAAGAAAGATATATGTATATATATATATATATATATATATATATATATATATATATATATATATATATATATATATATATATATATATATATAAAAGTGTGTATAAAAATTTATACACGGAGAGAAAACCACCATGTGGACTTCTTTCATGCTAAAAGGGACAGTTAAATCCCAAACCACGAAATACATTCGTATTATTCAGGACACTTGAATGAATAAAGTTCTCAGTTAACTCTCTACCCATGAGTTTCACCATTAATGATCAAATAAATAAATTAATAAGTCAATCAATTGATTAATTAACCATCTGTGCATCTTCAGTTGAGTCGCTGGAAAATATATAATTATGAAACCATAATACGTACTGAAAACAAAAAGTTAACTCATGCGCATATAGTTCCATCTTTCTACTCTCTTATATTATATTTCATTACGCACACTAACCACTGGCATAGATTAGTATTTTAATAAATTTAACGCTTTTATGTATATCTGTTTGTTTCACATCTTGTATGAAGAATACTGAATGTTTTCATACACTACATGCCTGATAAGAAACTCAGATATCCCAATGTCCCTGACGATTACCATGATTGACTTGGAGGAGTCGTTGTCAATCATGGCCTGGATCTCACTAACAAATTCAGGAGTTCTTTCCTTATCGTAATCACTTTTAGACTCATCCGACTCTTTCCGAATCCTCTGTGCTGTTCTCAGATTGATACCTAAACACTCTGCAGTGTCCGTGTTGGAGCTTCTGGCGTGAATGCCAAACAATACAGCAAAGCGTTTCCAAATTTCTGGCAGAGCGAATTGCGTCATGATACTTTTTTCTCTCAGAGGGTACGCAACTGACCCTACTATACTGTGAAGTCGAGAAAATGAAAAATAAACAATGCGCATGCGCAAAATTAACAACATACAATGGCAATAATTTACCCATCACACCCTGTATATATATATATATATATATATATATATATATATATATATATATATATATATATATATATTATACGTACATACTTGCATATATACGTATATACATATGCATATGTGGGCACAGGATGCCAAAAAGCAAACAACAAAAAATACGAAGTACGAGGACATGGAATAATGGCTTTTTTTGCAAGTAACGAAAGAAACAAATGGAAAACATGGCAACCAACACAAGGAACGACATTTCATCAGTTGTCAGCTGTTTTTCTAGTCCGTATTTCGAGCAATTCACGACAAGATACGCCTACGATAAAACAGTTGTTCCTTTCTTATCTTAGCTACTGCCAATCCAGCATGAACTTCTCTCTCCCTTCCAGTTCGTCTCATCACAGCGTTCAGTATACATATATATTTTTTCACGTCTGGCTCTACCAGCCCTTCTTGTTTATTTTCACTGCTTCGTTTTCCTCTCATGTTTTCTGTTCCCCACGATATTCCTCCGCACTACAAATTTATTTGTTTCCGAGGGAAGAGCCATTCGAACAATGTGTCCTGCCCTAATTCTTCGAAACGCTTAATTTTAGAATGGTGGCAGCTGAAAGAGGAAATGTTCTCTATATGGCCTGTGTTTTCTGTACTCTGTTTATCATTTTGTCCACGTTTTTTTAGTGACGTCCTGTACCCAGATATGCATCTATATATACATGTATATGTAGGTATGTACATACATGTACGTATATATGCATATACTCACATATTATTTGGATTATGATATATATATTATTTATATTATTATATGATTGTACGCCACGCCCCCTTTTCCAAGAAAATTTTCTCTCTCTCTCTCTCTATATATATATATATATATATATGGTTAGCTAATTCACATTTTTACAAACTAAAGGCAGAAAATTATACGTCACTAAAGTGAAAATATAGCACTATTCAGCACCAGTAAACAGTTTTGCTAGAAATAAGAGTCAAACTAAGCCAATGCCCACGGAAACCATTATGTTATTAAGTGACAAAGGGCTCTAATCAGCACCAATTTTACTTGAAATAAAAGTTAATACAACTCAATAGCCACAAAAAGCACTGTCTTAATAACTGGCAAGGGAGGCAAGCTCCCTACAGCAGCAGATATAGCTAGATCATCGATGATTTCGCACCCCAGGCACGGTAAGTTTAACCCTAGTCGATTCAGTCAACTGGAAATTTAAAGCTGTGCGTTTAACATGGCCGTAGTCTTATGACTAAAACAAGTTAAACAAGATAAACAGTCTAAAAATAATTATATATCAAGTTACGATTGTTCACACCATTGAGTGTAAAGGAACAAGTCTATATAAATTTTGTTCACTTAGTGATGCAATTGTTTTTGTGACGGTATATTCGTTTCATATCAGTTTGTTGCGCTTAGGTTTCATTTCGGAACAAACACATTTTATATTAACCAGAGCATGTAACAGAAAAGATAAAGGGAAAAAAATAAACGACATTACTAAATATAGGTTTTCTCTCACTGATAAACTGTCGAAGTGAGAAAGGACATTAAGCCTACATCTATGTATCTATTAATGTAGGTATTTTAATATGTGTATCCTATAATATATTGTTCTGTTTGTCATTGCTTAAATTATTTACGCTTCAAAATAGCTATGTTTGCAAGAAATTATCGAGAACGTTCGTAGAATGATCCACCAAAAAATTCACCTTCGTGTATTTTGAGAAATTACTATTAATATACGCATTTCATACAAGTCTGCCCATATGAGATGAAATGCAACTTTTTGGCACATATTTATATATTTCGGTGGATACAGACGAATATAAAAGAGCATAGATTTCAAAACCCAACACACAGAGACACATTATAATTATGTGAGTGGGGGATGGGGGGGGGGGCTGTAATTGTGTGTGCATATTTGTATGTGTGTTTCGTGTGTGTAAGTGCTTGCGCGTGCATATATATGTATGCACGTTTGATGCGTGTGTATGTGTGAGTTTGCATAGATATAAGCTTACGTTAACCAGAAATACACTTCTCCATTTGCTTCAAAGAAAACGTGAAAAAGAATTATGAAAGTGAATATGAGAGAGAGAGGGGGGAGAGTGGAGAAATAGAGAGAAAGTGGAGAAATAGAGAGAAAGTGGAGAAATAGAGAGAGAGGGAGGTGGGAGAGAAAGAGAAAGAAATAGACGGAGGCGGGGCGAGAAAAGAAAACGTAGGTGAAAGAGCGAGAAAGTAAGTGAGATTGAGAGAGAGATGAACATACGTCATAGCTGAAAGTTATTTCAGTCAAATGTTTCTAGTATCGGTAGAGTGCACAATGAAAATATCTCAGATGTTTAAAGTCACAGTCACACACACATACACACACACACACACACACACACACACACATATACATACACACGCACGCACACACACACACACACACACTCCCACACACACTCTCTTTCTCTCCCTCTCTCTCTCTCACATGCATATGCACACGCATACACACACTGACATGTACATATATGTGGGTATGTATATGTATATATATATGTGTAAGTTTGTCTAAGTGTGTGTATGTGTGTGCGTATGTGTAAGTGTGTAAGTATAATTATATTATATATACATATATATATATATATATATAAATTCATATGTGTATCTAATGGATGTATATGTGCGTGTGAGTGTGTGCACGGGTAAAGTTTAGAAACTTTATATTTTATAATTTCACAAAACTTTAAGAGTAACTTTTAACTATTGTAATTTTCCTACGTCATTCGTTATTTCAATATTTCCCGTACGTATTAATATTCTTTTCACTGTCTGAAATGAGTCTATTTTCATGGGTTCATTTTCTATTGAATATACATTGATACAAATCATGCCAATAACAAGTCATTCGTAAAGGATTTCTGTGTATGTAAAAATCTTGTCAAGTGGTCTGGCAAGTTTGAGTAAACTACACCATAATGATGCGTCTTAAAACTGAAGAATAAAAAAGCCATACTATATTGAAGTATTTTCAGCAATTGAATTGAATTCGAGAATTTATTTCTTAATTTTTTAATAGTTGTTTTTAATTGTGGTCGATAACTATTGGCGCCAGGTGCTTATTTATGTTGTTTTTTGTTTTTTTTGGTTTTTCAATTAATTAGATATTATGTACTGTAATATTATTTATCAGACACAGGAGCGTCCATTAATAACATCGTCCAAAAGAGACAGACCTCTTGTCAGCTGAGAAATTTGTGTGCGCAAACACGTATATATAATGTATGTGTGTGTCTCTTTGTATACGTATATGTATATATGTACGTATATATGTATGTATATATGTAAGTATATATATATGTATGTATATGTGTGTGTGTGTGTGCGTGTGGAGAGAGAGAGTGGGGTGAGAGATTGTTTCGAAGTGGTACACATTTTATATACTAAGAAAAAAGTGGTAGGCAGAATTTTGGATAATTGTTTATTTAGCGATGTCATCTACTTTCACAGAATCATTAGAAATGATTTCTACAGAAAATTTATGACAATCATATATATGTGTGTGTGTGTGTGTGTGTGTGTGTGTGTGTGTGTATGAATTTAAAAATATTTGGAGTTGAATGGGAAAGAGTTCTTTTGTTATCTCTAATTATGTGTCTGTATGTATGTTTGTATGTAAGTGTGGAAGTATCAATCTGATGAATTTTTAGAGGCTAGTTTAGATGGAATAGACAGGGAAGAGGAAAAGAAAAAAGAAAGAAACAGAAAGAAAGAAGAAAGACGAACAGAAGGCGCTCCTTACCTGGGATGACTGGAATTGTGTTGCATACTTCATGATAAATTATCATGCTGCTCAGCGTTTGATTAAAGTTGATGACTATTCAAGACGTCAATTTTGTTTTAGTCATTGTCCTGTCAATCGTCATCTATCAGTTTATCTATTCATCTATCTATCGATATGTGCATATATATATATATATATATATATATATATATATATATATATATATATATATATATATATGTGTGTGTGTGTGTGTATATATATATATATATATATTCATATTATGCATATATTACCTATATGTACATGCATACATGCATACATATACATACATATATGTGTGTGTGTGTGTGTGTGTGTGTATAAACATACACACATACACGTAACCGTATTTATATACATGTTACTTACCGGCAAAATGCTTTGAGTGATAATGTAAGATTGAAATAATGATTCCTAATACAGTTAGCAAGTATCGATGCAGTCACGTTTATAAAATATGAAAGAAATCTGAAAGAACCAAATCGGATTTAGAATGTACATACACTATCGCCCACAAGTTAATTAATCTCATACGGAATAGGCTACGCTTGTAGTATAATATAAGTGGGTATGCTAGTGCTCGCTTTTGATTCTCTTACTCATACATTATGTATAACAACAAACATTTTCTGCAAAGGTTATCTAAGTACAGAACATATATGAGGTTACTATGTAATGTAATGTCCATAGCTTGTTCGATATCAATGAGTGTCCACGTATATTATCCTTGCTATAGATAATGTTGTGTTAGATGTTTTTTTTTTACGTTTGGGTCATACCTTGGATATTTGTAGAAAGGAAAAATCTTGAATTTGTCTTCTTCAGATATTTGCAGATGCTTACTCAGCGGAATCTTGTTTAATTTTTTTTGTCTGATGCACTGTTTGTGGATTCTTGCATGTTAGCACAGGGATTGTTGGTTTCGCCAATATAATTTTCGTTGCAATTCGGGCAGGTTATGCAGTATATGTGATTCTGTGTCTTGCAGTTTATATTTCCCTTTACTTTGAAAGAGAGTCCACTTTTAATTTTTTTATGGAAACAGCACTGGTACTTTGTGGGTTACGACTACGTGGGTTCCAGTTTATCCAATCAACGGAAGAGTCTGCTCGTGAAATTAACGTGCAAGCGACTTACATTCCAAAGACATCCGTGCTTTCAACGTAGTTCTCAGGGAGATTCAGCGTCACATAGAATGTGACAAGGCTGGCCCTTTGAAATACAGGTACTACTCATTTTTGCCAGCTACGTGAACTGCAACAACTTGAAATAAAGTGTCTTACTCAAGGACACGGCACGCCGCAGCAGGAAATCTAACTCATGACCTACTGATCGTGAGTAGAATGTCCTAACCACTACGCCATGCACTTTCTTTTATGGGAACGACTCTTCAAATATTTGAAGTTGCTGTTATGTTTTTTTAATTTTTATCTCTATGGTCCGTTACAGCCAATATTGAATTATCCTGTGATGTGAATTTTACCCTCGGGAAATATTTTTAAAGATTTTTAGGCTGAAGTTTACTGCTTCGAAAAAGGTTTTCCTCAACCAGATTTTTAATTTAGGGAATTTGTAAGATATTCTTTATATAGTGCGAAAGGCGTTGGTTACTCCAGGATTCTGTGTATTGATAAACGGAATAGTATTTTCTTCCATTTTCTCATGGGTTTCCTCAGTTCTATGATGTCCAGTTTCATCACCTTTATAAATCTATCATTTATTAATTTTAAAGGGTAATTCTATCTTTTAAAGAAGACGTTGAGTTCATTGAATCAAATTTTACGTGTTTCTGGATCGACAACTCCTACATATTTCGTTTTCAAGTCTGAAGAATGGCGAGGGCAAACGATCAAATATTGGTACGCGTCTGTTCTTTTTTTCTATAATATACATCTGTTGTCACTTTGGAGTCGCGTATTTTTATGTGAACATCTAGGAACAGTAAGTGATTATGACTGGTTTCTGTCGTGAATTTCATAGTTGAGTGAAGGATGTTCAGAATGTTATTGAATATTTGTAGATTATCATTTGATCTCTCCCTCCAAATAAAGCAGTCATCCAGAAAACGTTTCCACTTTTCAATGACATTTTTTGCAATTTTAGTGAACAGTTTACTCTGCGTCTTTGTATAGTTCTATTTTGAAACGAACGCCCATAACTAGTTTAGAATATGAAGGTGGCAGTTTATGCTTGTTTTTAATGCGGTCAACGTACATCTAGCAATTAAATTTTTATATCTGCAATTATTGTACCTGAAATTAACCATAATGAATTATCTTTTCATCGAGACTATCTTTCTTTTGTTACCTTCTTCATCGTCTTTTTTCATCCATACCTATACATAGAGTACTGACCAAAATCTGTTAGAGCAGGTTTGTCACTGAGAAATGGTGTCTGTTAGAGAGACAGATAATTAAACATGTGTGCGTGACTGTGTGTGTGTGTGTGTTTATGTGTGTATGTGATTGTGTGTGTGATTGTGTGTGTGTGTGTGTGTGTAGGATACTTTTGTGCGTATTTGAGTGTGTTTTACCCTCCTTCTATCTGATCATTATCTTCTCATGGAATAAGGATTTAGTGACTCTCATTAACTGGGTCACCATTTACTAAAGGGCTTAGCTTCATCACAGGAATCCCTGTAAAGTTAATCGAGTGTTGTGTTGCCAGAACGACAATCGCTCTATTATCGGTTTACTAAATGTTATGAATTCGACAACGTAGCCTCTTTAGGTCGACATAATATTTAAGAAATTGTATGTAGATAATTGACAGTCGAAGAGTAATGGGATGCTGCTTTAAAGTTTGTTTCCAACCTCCGTTCATAACTGTATAAGATTCTGTTCTGTTTCTTTCCATTTTATTTTAGTATTATATTCCCATTTCATCATTCAAGAAGAGGAATAACGTACATTTAGACAAGAACCAATTATCAGATTCTAGATAAAATTTGAAATAAATTAAAACTGAGTCTCATGAATATAATAATTGGACAATTATTAGAATATTTATCATTATTATATAAAAATCATTCCACTTGAAGAGAAAGCAAAATAACAAAGAAGAAAGAGAAAAACACTAGAATACTTTAGAAAGTGAGTGATGATTTCTGAGCATGAAAACATTTGAATCAAATGTTTAGTGAAATACTAACTGAAGTAGACAGCAGTTAATTGCGTCTTATATGATTTGCAAATTTTCAAAACGCGACAAGCCATGTATTAGTGGTGAAACTTAATTTTGCCTGAGGTCTATATTGTGATTTCAATTGTCATTAAGGAGATCATATTAGAAATTAGATTTGAACAACTCATCGATATTACGGTACATTGGTGAAACGGTTGAGGATGTTAAAAGGCAGCCTGTTTCATCTAGATTTAAAAATGAAGTTGCTCCGCTTTTCGATACATTCGATTTAAGGAACAAACAAGCCCTTTTGATGACATATGTTAAGTCTTCTAATCATAATGAGCTCCAAGCGTGGAAACTTTTTTACAGACAGCTGAAACAATTTTCGAAGAAATTGAAAATGATTTCAGCAGAAAAAAATATAGCAATTGGAAATATAAAAGCTCATGAAACTGACGTTGCTCTTTTTATGATATACAGATATACAAAATTGGTCGTTCATTAAAAAAAATACCTGGCTTAAATGTGTTTGAATATATCGTGTAGACCTTCATTAAAAATTTGGTTTTAAAGGAATTTCAATGGCGTCTTGTTTTAATAAATATTATCATGTTATACATTTCTTTACGGAGAGTATTCGTAGATGGACGTTATGATTAAAATAACTAAAATTTGAACTTATATTAACACACAGATAGGTGTAATGTATAACAATATAATCATTTCGTTGGTATGTGGTACTTAAGGGGAGTACTGTGTTGTTTTGTAATTGTAAGTATCTTGTTGAAAATTTCCGCTGCCAGATGTGATGGCATATTTTATAAAATTAGTTTGCAGTAAAAATATGTCACAATTAGTAAAATGTAATCTTGTAAGGATGCTACAGTAATCCAACGCCATATTGCGATTCATCTATCGCGGTTCACTTATCGAGGTTTATTATTTAAGCTTACGTCGATTCCTCAGTGTTGTTGTTTTGCATTGAGAATAAAATAAATATATACAAATTGTAAAACTAATTTTGAAAAATATACAGTACAGTACTGTCTCTACTTCGCGGATTTTCACATATCACGGGGGATTTGAGAACGTAAAACCCGCAATAATCGAGGGATTATTGTATTTCGAAGGAGGTTGAGGAGCAAAGCTGCTCCCAAAAGTGTAATACGTGTTTATATATTTTTCTTAAATTTGACGCGCAGTTAGTAATTTTGAGTACATATTTTTCGACACCGAGAGTAGAGCATGTGAGTTTGAACTAAGAATATTAAGAATCGGGAAAATACCGCTATGCATTTTAACCGACGCTATAACGTTTCTACCAGATTGCCACCTCCATGTTTTTATATATGATAAAAGACGTTCAAACTCAAACCATCCCATATTATTTCGGAGAGCAATGTTCCACAAGCTTCATTATCCCATATATTCTTTTTATCAGCGTAAATCATTATAAGAGGATAAGTTAATTAAGATTATATTCAACATTTAATGCAACAGTCCCTCAGTTTTTCTAAGCCCTCTAAAAAACCAGTAACTGTTGGGCCTCCAGCCAGGCTTTTCGGGGAACCGTTGAAACCAAGGACTTTTCAGAACTCTTCGTACCTGTTTAGTTTATTGTCACTAAATATATATATATTTTTTTTTAATACGTGTGCCCAATAACTTTGAACATATTTTTACTATAGATTTTCTCTGCATTTCAAAGACATGTGAGAAGCCTGTAAGCACATTTTGCTACGTTAATTAAATTGTTCTACAACTCCAAGGTATCTGAAACCTGCATATAGTTATGTAAATTGTGTAACATAAATTTAGCTCACTCTTTAAACTGTGCGAAGTCTTTCTATATATGTAAATACACGGACTGACATTTGTAATTTCTTTGATGTATTTACTCTTGACATTGAATCATTTAAGATATCCTCTATATGCATTCAGCTTTAGGATGCATTTAAATCTATTAAGAGATACAATACAGTTAAGTAGATTTCGTGATTCACAATCGTCTTATGATTCGCGAACTCTGTCAGAAATTGCAAGTAATAAACTTTATCAATGCCACTTAGACACACCTTAGAGTACATACGCGCATACCTAACTAAATATACACGCACTTATAAGCACGTACATACATATACACATACACATATATATACATATATGAATGTATGTATGTATATATATATATATATATATATATATATATATATATATACGTAATTAGCGATATAAGCATTGTTAGTACTAAACAGCAACCGGAGTGTCTGTCATAATATAAATAATTACATTGTTGAAAGCTTTCTAAATTGCGGTAATCGTATCGAAAAATCATCTCTTAAAGATGTATAGTGTTAAAAAAGGGCGAAATATATCGGTGGGATTCGAACACCGGCCACCAGCGACGGTGACCTGCACATAAATACATATATATGTATATATATATATATATATAATATATATATATATATACATATATATACATATATATATATATATATATATATTTATATATATATATATACATATATATATATATATATATATATATATATATATATATATATATATATATATATATATATATATATATATATATATATATATATATATATATATATATATATATGCATGTGAGTTTTATATGTATGTGTGTGTCTGTGTGTTTCTTTGTATTTATACGTGTGCATGTGTTTAAGTAATGTGTTCACCAACTAAAGCCGTTAGTTGCGCACGAGGAAAACATAGTATTATGTACCATGTAATCACTAAGTGCGTCAAGTCAATATATAGTAAACATTTTTAGAGTTAGTCAAATCTACTCCACTGAAAATGAATACCAGTCAAGTGCTGGTACATCCCGTCTATTCGTCTTGATTTTACATTCTCAGAGTTGGCTCCTGCTAGCCGGAAGGAGTGCGGAGTGCAACAGCTCAAGCTGCTAGAAACAGCAGCCCAATCTTCCTCAAATCACGCGATACGCCCTTTGAAGGATATATTGAACAATTAAGTTCTAAGTAAATCTGTATAAGAACATGTATGCATTGATTTTATTGTATCTGAAACATATGTCCAGAGAGTTATAAAAAAGGATAACAACTTCATCCGCATCATCAATATTAACAACCAGCTAATGGAGAGGCCTCTGTATGGCCGCATCTCCTGCTAGAAATTGCAGATGCATATCTCTCAAATCGCAACGTCTTCGAATAGGACACACTGCATAATGAAGTCTCGTGGTATTTATCTTGATAAATATGGTATGCTTCTGGTTAGGAGACTTGTTTGATCACAAGTCTCCGATGAACTGGAATTGACGTGGAGTTAAACAACAACAACTGCTATAATATGAGCTAATGATCGGGCTTCTACGTAGTTGCTGCAGGTAACAGAGACAGCAGCAAAATCTCTCTGAATAGTCCTACTCTTTTAGAAAACAAAACACAACGGTCGATACAGGTGGTGATGTATCGAAAGACGTGATGGTCACAATTGCAACTCCTTTCTGTATACATTTTCTCGGTTCTGGCTTTCTTGAAATTAAACAAAGCATCTCATTGAACAAGGGAGCCTACAAGAGAGATTGCTTTCAGATCTTATTCAAAAAGCTAGAAATGGTAGTTAAAGCCAGTTCAAAATAAGCATTTTAGAGGTAAAAATCAAAGAACACATTGATTAATGTAAAGCTAGAGATATCACTCCTTAAAAAAGTGAAAAAAAGTGATGTTTGTTAGAATGGATCTGATCATAGGTCTAGTTCTTCGTTCATAGTTCAATGGTTTGACTTAGTGCGAACGGACAATAATAAAGACAAGAGAAAGGTTATTCAGTGAGCTATAAAAAATGGCAGTCACAAAATATTTTACAGCAGAAATAAAGACACTGTGCCCATTAAAGCAACGTTTGTTATAATCATTTCTTTGTTTGTATGTACGTTCACGGTGATAGTTTTTAAATATTTATTTCTTCCCTTTTTTCTTCTTTGGATATGAATTTATTTATTTATCTATTTTTATTTAGAGAAAGTTGTGTAGCTATCTGTTAAAAAAAGCACACTTTACTATTTATTGGAAATCACACAAATAAACTAATTATGGTCATATATATATATATATATATATATATATATATATATATATATACAGGTTTTCCTGTGCCCAAAGATTTTATAGTGTGGTGTTTCCTTAACCCCTTAATCCTTTATAATTCAGTTATAGAGACACATACATGCATGCTTATATATATATATGTGTGTGTGTGTGTATGTATGTATGGATGTATGTATGTATTTATGTATGTTTGCATGTATATATATACATATATATATATATACACACATATATAGACACGTGCATCTGTTAATGTCTGTGTATCTACGTATGTATGCATGCATGTATGAATGTGTGTGCATGCGTGTGTGTGCGTGTCTGTCTGTATATACGAAGGAATTACAAAGGATTATGGATAAATTAATGAAACGTATCACAAAAGAAATCAAAGTTTGGGTTTAAGAGAAAAAATATTGTTTTCTTTGCAATCAAAATCTTCTCCGTCATCAACATCACCATGACCATCACCATCGTCATCAACACTATTATTATTACATCTACTAGTAATACTACTACTACTACTACTGCTTCTACTATTATTAGTGCTACAACTACTACTAGTAGTGGGGTGGGGTGGAGTGGTTGGGGTAGTAGTAGTAGTAGTGGTGGTGGTGGTGGTATGGTGGTGGTGGTGGTAGTAGTAGTGGTGGTGGTAGTGGTGGTGGTGGTGGTGTTAGTAGTAGTAGTAGTAGTAGTAGTAGTAGTAGTAGTAGTAGTAGTAGCAGTAGTAGTAGTAGTCGGCGGGATGGCAGAATCGTTAGGATGCTGCGCATCTTGGTATTATGAGCATGTAACTAGGTCTGTTCAAAACAAAGGCGAAGTTTCAAGTAAAAGAAAACGCCATGCCGGTATTAAAATTAAAATGAACTGTAACTTTCACAGTTTCAGAACAGTTAAACTTAGAGTTAGGGAGATTAGAAAAAAATGAAGTTATTTAAAAATTGGATATATTCAATGGGCATCACCAACAGTTTACGTTACGAAAAAGAATAATAAAAATAATACTCTGTGCGGATTATTCAAATGGTTTAAACGAATGTATTAAAACGTTCCACTCTTCACTACCTACTCCGGAGAACATATTTGCGAAATTAAACGGTGGCAAAATAGTTCCTAAATTGAATCTCTCTGAAGAATACCTAACAATTAACACACATAAAGGACTGTATAAATGCAACACGTTACTATTCGGCTTAAAAGTTGCGATTTTTTGACAGATTATAGATACAATGTTAGCAGACTGTGAATTCGTAATTCCATATCTGGATGATATATTCATAAAAGGTGAATGCCGAAACGAACATTCACAGCACGTAAAATATGTGTTCGAAAAAAATTAGGGATTAGGGCTTTACTTTGAGTGAAAAAATGTGTGAATTTTTTTTTTTTTTTACCGAAAATGAAAGATATACGATAAGTGATTGACAGAACTGGACGTCGACAGATCTGTCGAGAGCTTACACAATTAAAAATACCCCCCCCCCATACAAGGTTTCTTTGAGACTGGCATATTATCATCAAAATTATATTCCAAACATGCATAAGGTAAGTGCTCTCCTAAATAATCTGCTAAAAAAAGGTGTAAAGTGAAATTGATCTGAAATCGTCAGAAGGCGTCCGACGAAATTTAAAAAATATGAACATTTGATTTGTCGCCAGCACATTTCCATCCTGAAGTAGACATTATTGTAGACTCAGATGCTTCTGAGCAGGGGTATAGGAGCAGTAATGCTACATAAATATAAAGATGGTAACATGAAAGTGGTGGTTCATGCCTCACGTTCTCTGATATCCGCAGAAAAACTACAGACAAATCGAAAGAGAGGCTCTAGCGATTATATTTACTGTAAAAAAAATTTCATAGATTTTTAAACGGTAAATTTTTTCTACTACAGACTGATCATTACCAGTTATCATTTATATATGGGTTGAAGAAAGGAATCCCTGCTAATAGATTGCAACACTGGGGTACTGTATTATTAAGCTATGCTTTTAAGATGGAGTGTACACTATCTAAGAAATTAGAACACGCTGATTGTTTATCAAGACTCATATCAAAAAATGCTGAACCATTTGATGATACCGTGATTGCTGCGTTGTGAGCGGAAAATGAAATTAAAAATGTTTTGTGTAACGTCATACGTGAACTGGCTGTTACATTAGAAGGCATAAAATAAAATGGGAAAACGATAAATTCATTTTAAAAAATGGACGAAATGCTAAAGGCTAAAAGAGATAAAAATGTGCTCAACACAAATGCGAACATATTCTCAATATGTGACAGTGTGTTGATGTATGCACAAAGAGTCGAAGTACCAACCACTCTACAGAATCGATTACTAAAGAACTTCACATTGGTCACAAAGTGATTTCGAGAATAAAATCGTTAATAAGAAGTTTGTATATTGGACAACGATGAACCGTGAGATTGAAGAACCAGTGAAAGCATGCATAGATTGTGCCCTAGCTCTAAAAGCGTCTACTACTAAATGGCAACTGTGGCCAAAAACAAATATCCCATGGTCCAGACTGCATGTTGCTTACGCAGGTTCACTTGAGGGTTCATAGTACTTTGTTGTTGTGGACAGTTTTTCAAAGTGGCCTAAAGTGGATAAGTGTAAAAAAACGACATCTGCTGTTATATTAAGATTTTTACATGAATTGTTCGCCAGATATGATATTCGTGATACCATTGTGTCTGATTGTAAACCTCAATTTACTTCAGACGAACTCGGATAGTTTTGCAAAACGTTCGTTATGGAAAATGTGACCACTCCGCCGTATCATCCTAGGTCAAATGGACAAGCAGCGCGTTTTGTTGACACTTTCAAGAGGGCGTTGAAAATGGTGAACAATTAAATATTGTTGTAAGTGTACCGAGTAACGCCTAATCCGAATACTTTCATAAGTTGATACCAAGTGAAACTAGAACAAAAACGAACAACAGATATACTTCAAAATTCTTCGACAAAGTCATTTTTTTTTTAACTTATAGATATGGCAAAGAAAGTTGGGAGGATGGCCTAATTACTAAACAAACTGGAAGAATGTTATTCCTGGTAAAAGAAAAAAATACATATTGGCCTGCTTAAAAAAGATTCACTTGAAAAAAACAGTCACGAGAAATAAAATCCCCATGGAAGTATTGTATGACATGTTTGAGATACCAACACCCAAACAATTTGAAACTACGTGTTCTAGCACCAGAAAACGGAAAAGAATGGCAACACTGGGATTGAACCATAAGCGTAAAAGACATTAAAACTCAGAGCGGAGTTTTATTCTCAAAAGTGGAGAAGTTAGCGGAGATTAATTCTAAATAGGGGAGACGCTGTGGAAGGATTCCGACCACCGCCAATTGATGAAAGTGGACTGACACATTGCTATAAAAGGAAGTACTGTGAGCAATTCAGGCAAGCAATTCACTGTAAGCCGTTAGTAGAGATCGTTTAACCTCATGTAACAGTAATCGTAGTGCGTCGTGTGGATACTTTCTTTTCCCCCTGTTTCGTTAAATTACTTATCCAACAGACAGGATATAAAAATATTTCATGCAGTCACTGTTCTAATTTTGCAGTTACATCGTGCTCGTGCAGTTTGTGATATATCATCTCATATTCAACTTTATTGAAAGCCTAGGCAAAATCGGGATATATTGGCCCGCAATTTCGAGGGAAGGGTAAGTCGATTGCATCGACCGCAGTGTGACACTGGAACTTATTTTACCGACCGCGAAGGATGAAAAGCAAAGTAGACTCGGTGAAATTTGAACTCAGTAAGGACGAATGAAATACCCAGCATGTTAAAGACTGTACCATCTCGCCGCCTTAAAGTTAAGATATATTACATCCACTTTCGGGAGGCTCGGCCTTCTTATCAGTACCCAGTCAACATTCTACCCAAACTTTGTTAGGCATCCTCTCCCTTACCGGAAAACATGTTACGTGTATGTGAGCAAGTTATTTTTAGTTGTTCATCGTATTCAATTCTTTCCTGTACATATTTATATATATGCGTTTCTACTCCTTTGTACATGCTTGTACGTGTACATATATATGAATGACATGTATATATATATATATATATATATATATATATATTACATTATTACTGTTATTGCTATAAATATCGCTTTTCCCTTATTTCATATGACTCGTTTTGCAGTGTATGTTTTGGATCATTGTGTTCAATCATCATCAACACCAGCATCGTAATAATTATCGCAATGACCATCAACACTGTCCGCTAAGCATTAATATTTATATGTTTTAAATATTTTATATGTTTTCGCTTACGAAGCACGTTTATAGGAAAGGTAGAGGGAAGCAAAACAAAATGAATTATGGCGGTCCGTGAGAAATAGATTTTGATGGAAGAGATTTCGAGTACGTAGCAATGCGTGGCAAGAAATTGCTTTCATAGGACTTGGTCATGGCATTAGAACAGAAAACACGAGAGGAAAATCGAAGGAACAGAGTTGTGAGAAATCTGATACATAAATATACGGATTGACATATAAATACAAAAGAATGCACAAAGCATGTATGTATCTACACACACACACACATACACACATACACACATACACACACATACACACACACGCACACGTACACGTACACACACACACGCAGATATTGGCTGAAGAATGCATATATTTAATACATGAGACTATATCACTACGCGTATAAGTTGGCTCATGCGTGTGTGTGTGTGTGTGTGTTGCCAGTACATATACACATCTAATCACTCGAACGTGTGCCAGTACGTGAGTGTTTGTCTTTGAGTGTGTGTATCTGTGTGTGTGTGTGTGTGTGTTGCAGTACATATACACATCTAATCACTCGAACACATGTGCCTATACTACACATATTTCATTTCCAACATATACACAACAGTCTTCTTAACCCTATACTTGAATAAATGACTGATTATGCTATCCATCAAATCATACAAATATGAGCATGCGCGTGTGCACAGACACACCCACACCCATACACACATGCTCACGCGCACGTACACGTACACACGCATATGTGTGTATATATATATGTATGTATATATGCATATATACGTACATATAATGTATAATGTATATATGTACACACATATATATTATGTGTAGGTATATACATGCATACACATACACATATATATGTATATACATATATGCACACATATGAATATACATACATGTATACATATATAAATTCATATACATATATATAAATGTGCGTATATATATATACAAGTGTACATATATGTGTTTGCGTGTGTGTGTGTGTGTGTGTGTGTGTGTGTGTGTGTGTGTGTGTGTGTTTAAAAGTTTTCGCATGTGAGCGTGCGTGTATTGGCCATAAACAATTTTATACTTCATAACTTGATGATGATGTGCAACATGTTTGTCATTTTCTTTGTATGTTTTGGTCAATATAGTTGATCATCACGAGGCAAATATGTGTGTGTGTGCCTGTGTGTGCCTGTGTGTGTATGTATGTGTGTGTATATAAACATGCATATATATATATATATATATATATATATATATATATATATATATATGTAATATATATACATATATACATGTAACATATATGTATATATACATATA
>NC_142934.1:108012889-108020389 GCF_046866305.1 Octopus bimaculoides | reverse complement strand
TTAACAATCTCTCTCTCAAACTCTCTCACTCTATCTCTCCCTCTTTCCCCACCTCTCTCCGTATATGTGTACGTAGCACCCATCACCGACCCTATCGCATCACCGACTCCTTCACCTGCACGTCTACCAACATCATATATTGCCTCTCCTGCTCTCTCTGCCAATCTCTGTACATCGGACAAACGGGGCGCCGCCTGGCCGACCGATTCGCGGAACACCTCCGAGACATCAACGTCGGCAATGACACCCCGGTGTCACGCCACTTCCGTTCTGCCGGCCACTCCTTGCGGCAACACCTGTCTGTGTTTGGATTGTCCATGCACAGGGGCCATCCGGACTCCCGTTTGCGCCGTGAACAGGGATTAACCTTCTATCTTCGCTCCTTTGCGCCACATGGGCTCAACTCCCCTCCACTCTTCATCTAACCCCCTCCTCCTGTCTCTCTCCCCCACCCTCCCTCCTACCACCCATCTCTCCCCTCCCCCGCCCCCTGCTCCGACTCCTACTTCTTTGTACGTCTCTTCACCTCTCTTCACTCCTACTTCTCTTCCTACTTCTCTTCATTCCTACTTCTCTTCCCACTTCTCTTCCTACTTCTCTTCACTCCTACTTCTCTTCACTCCAACTTCTCTTCATTCCTACTTCTCTTCCCACTTCTCTTCCTACTTCTCTTCACTCCAACTTCTCTTCCTACTTCTCTCCACTCCCACTTCTCTTCACCCCTACTCTTTCTCTCCTCTCTCGTACTCTCTCTCACTCTCTTCTCTTGTACTCCCCCCTCTTTCACTCTTACTCTCTACACTCTTACTCTCCTACTCTCTACACTCTTACTCTCTTACTCTCTCACCCTTACTCTCTCACTCTCTTCCCCTCTCTCTCACTGTCTTTCTCTTCCTCTCTTTCTCCCCCCCATACCCACCTTCCCCCTCTCTCAATCCACCTTCCCTCTCTTATACCCACCCTCTCTCCTCTCTTCCTCTCCCCTCCTATACCCATCTTCCCCCTCTCTTAATCCACCTTCCCCTTCTCCCTCCTCGTCAACACCCCCTCATAAGCTCATCCCACCACACCCCAACACACTCCTACTCTACCTTCCCACTCCACCCCATCCAATTCCTTACACCCACCACCCACCACTACCCACATACCCCACCCTACCCACAGACCCCTACCTCTACCCCTACCTCTACCCCACCCTCAGCCTAACCCACACTCCACCCATGCGTTCCCCACCTCCCAACACCCTCACATCACACCACCTCAATACCCTCGCAACACACCACGCACACACTACAACTGACCAACTACTTTCTCCCTTTCTCCCTTCCCCATTTTCACACTACATACGTCAAGATCACCAGCATTCTACCTCCCACACACAGCCTCTCGTTCCCGATCACCGTTTGTTATCTCCCCCTTTCTTAGCTCTCCTGAAAAAAGAATTTCTAACTTCCGGTCAGCCATTGTTATGATCGGCCATTATTATGATTGACCGTTGACTGAACACTATTCAATTTTTTTTCTCCGTGTTTCTCTCCTTGTCTCCATATTCTTTCTGTTGAAGAGCGTAGCTCGAAACGTCAAAGACTTTCCGTATTCCCGAGCGTCATACTAGTATATCCTTTTGTTATTTACACCACCTGTCCTCGTCTGTTGTTATTATTTGTATATTCTCCCATATATATATATATATATATATATAGGTAAGTGATAGGCTTGCCTCGATCCTTCAGGGGTAGTCTGAAGCACCTAAGCAACCAGGGGATGTTTAAATACGGAGGCACTCCTGGGGATCACCTGTACGGGTACTGTCTTGGGAAGAGGGCATCCAGAAGCAGGTAATTTACTGCTTAAACAGTAGTTTATAATTATATTTATGTGGAGAATGGAGCAACAAATACAAGAAAAAGCAATACTGTTGGACTAGTTAGCCGCTATTTTATTACGTGGAGGTTATGTAAAGAGTCATTGTGGAGGTTGAGTGTATGTAGTGAGTCATTGTGTATGTTATGCAATAGTCATATATATATATATATATATATATATATATATATATATATATATATATATATACAGGATGGACCAAAAGTAGGTTTACGGTTATCACGTAAGCACTTTTAATTTCTTTTAAAACATTTTATTACATTTGAAATTCTATCTTACCGCCGTATTGGCTATACACATCTGAAACAATGTTTAATCTCTCAGATTAACAAAATCTCCTCCTTCAACATTGCAACATTCTTCAAACCTTTTCAGAACACTCCGTCAGACAATGCGGCACAAATTCCAATCTCCATCAATTCCAGTGAATGCCTCAGAAATGTAATCTCTTAATTCATTTACTGCTTTGGGATTCTTCTCATAAAACTTGTTCTTTAAACACCCGCCAAAAAGAAATCTTTTGGTATCAGATCTTGATTTAAATTGTTTGACATGGCTCACACTTTAAAGTACCTGTGAAAAAAACAAAAAAAACGAAAACGAAACAATTACAAACTGGAAAGCGGGGTTGACAAAATTAAGTAAATTAGCAAAGAATAATGGTTTCATATGTTTTTATAAGTAAGATCTAAACTTTTGATATATGAATGCCAAAAAGTTGAATAGCTGTAGACCTGCTTCCGGCCACCCTGAATATATGTGAATATATGTGAGTGTGTGTGTGTGCGCGCGTGCGCGTGCTGGTTTACACCCTTTACCATAAGAGAATATGTTTGCTCCACGGTAGCTGGAGTGAATTTGAAAGTTGAAATGTTACAAACTAAACTCAGCTAAAATTCGTTTATGCCTGAACACTGCCTGCCGATGATACTGCTGAGTACACACACACACACACATACATATGTATATATATACATATATGTGTGTATATATATATGTATATATATATATACATATATATATATATATATATATGTATATATATATATATATATATATATATATATATATATATATATATATATATATATATATATATATATACGTATATATGTATGTATCTATGTGTTTGTATATATATATACATATATATATATGTGTGTATGTGTGTGTGTGTGCATGTGTGTGTGTATGTGTGTGTGTGTGTGTGTGTATTATGTATATATGTATATAATAAATAGACAAACCTATTACCATGGGAAGGATAAAATTATACGTTTTTTCACTAAGAGTAAAGAGCATAAAAAATGTAAATAAAACTTCTCGCCACAATATCTCACAGACCCTTCCTGTATGAGAAAGTCTGATAGTGAAAGGTAGCTATGCAATGAGTCTACTTTTTAGAACCAAATAGGTATTCGTCGATGTACGCCACGCCGTGTTTAGCTGAAAAGATACTCGTGATGACGTAGTCCTAGTTGTACAGTATTAGGAGTAAAGCAGTAAATTGTCATAGCATTTTTACTCTTCATTCAAATTTCATTCTAAAAGTACACCCTACGCATATGTAGGTTCAGCTCCTGCAGTCATTCATTTTTCTCGTGACTTCCAATTAATTGGAATCAATAGAACTTTCCCACACGCCACAATATACATCTTCTTCCACTGCTGCTCTCCAAACTACGCCTGAAAGCAATAACATTTCTATTATATTTCTTCTTGCATCAAAGGCTTCTATCTCACTTCATTCTTCTCTGAATTCATTGACCTGGGTAATTTCAACAATTACATCCTTTCGTGACTCGCAGGGTTTCTTTGCATGCTGAGAACGCTAACTCAAAAACCAATACTTATGCAATACCCAGATCATTAGACCAACTAGTTTCAAGCCCCCAAAATACCTCGTACAGTCACAATATTTAAAGAAAGATTGTATTAAAAGTTGTTAACTACTTAAAGTTGTGTAGGGACAGATGGTACTAGAAACATAATGTCACAAACCTTTCGGAAAGATTTTGTATTGTGTGTATTGTGTGTAAGCACTTTCGTTGATTAGCTTTTCAAACATATGTGCCCTGGGTTACTGCGTGTAAAGAAGGTGTTTTCATATATATGCGTAAAATGAATGCTTACTGTTAGAAAGCAGGGTTGAACAGTAAGGAAGACCAAGCCACTGTGTATTGATCTTTCAAAGCCGTCACATTGAGTGTCCCTCGGTAGCTCTCTATGGCTTTTGTATGGTTATTTAGCCCCAGGTTAGTCCAAAATCACAACAAAGATGATAGATTTTAGAGTGTTGGCCATCACGTCTATTTATCTACAATTATTGCCCACATATGCGCAAATGTGAGGTAAAGGAATGTTTCTGTTATCTTTGTTAATCGAAGAAACGCACCGAGCCATTTGATTCACTGCGCAACTGTAAATTATTGTGAAGCCCACAGCAGAACGGAAAAGGTGTGCTCGACCAGAGTCTAATAGCAGCCTTTTTTACACTTGCGAAAAATGATGAGCAAGCCATCATTGTATTTGAAGCGAGTGAAGCTTTAATGTCTTTTTGTTTTTTTTTTCAAGCTGTTGTATTCTCCTTAATCTAACTAAATTCAGACAGATAAATAAGTACTGCTGTTATGGTATTCTTGAAATTTCTGAGTGTTTTGAACGCGCTGTAGATGAACCTACGTTGGGATGTAATTGCGCTTAAGCCATTACTTCTAAGATAATGTTTTATTACATATCAATCAGTGCATTGCGATAGTCAAAGTACTCGTCAATATACATTATTTTCGTTTCAGTGAGTAGCTGACGATTCTGTCTGTTTTTAATGCAAACTGTAATGACGAGATTTCACTAAATTATGTTTTTATGGTCCATTCGATACAACAATTATTATGGAAGTTATGTTGTTGCATAAACCTTGATATGATTTTCAAAACGATTCTGAGTTCCGCGGCAATATTTTTTGAACAACAATATTTTAGGAAAAGTATTCAGCCATGTAAAAATAAAATCATATAAAGACAAATGTCCAAATCATTACAGTGTTTCACTCCTCACAACGAATTTCTCTTTAATTTTTTCTCGAAACCGTATTTACCATTGTCTGCCCACATAGTCTACAATGCGTTTCTTTGAAATCCTGTTTTTCAGGGTAACGTTTAAGTTGCCTTGTACCTTACGTTGTTTTTCGCTGTGATGATTCTATAACCTTTTTGTGGTTAGCGTTGAAGTCTTCTCCAAAACTAAGTTTGCAGATGAGGTGTTCATCAGATTGAAGTATAACAGTCATACAGTTAGACGGAATGGGAAAATATATTCAGTTACCAGAGATACGATTGCTATTTCTACAAAGAAATGCGACGGCATAATGGGTGGCGCCAGCATTGGAAATGATAGAGTATCTAAATTGGCGTACATAATCTTTTCGGTCATTGGTGAGATCGCTAGTGTTTATTGAGTTGGTGTGATACTTGTATCGGGATTTGATTTCTGAATGCTTGCATTTCTAGAGTATTGCTGTGCCCTATTAATATTCGAGTGTCATTTATGGTATCTATGTAGCAGATGCATTATTTTACATATGTTATCAGGCCTACGCTTTCGCCAGTTCCATATCTGAGCATATTCATATTTCGTAGAAGTACGGAATTCTCTACTGAGGTATCAGTAGTATCACTATGTAAATATTATCTAAGATAATAAAATTTGTTTTTAGTTCCATAAACGAGCTTTTAACTTGCTTTGTATCATATTGCAATACTTGTATGATTTGTATGTTTTGATTACATGACTTATTTTTGTGAGAATATCAGAAATTTAAGTGTGTTATTCATATAGTTGTGGTTGTGTCTCAGTATCCATAATCTCCGGTTGTGGAGGGATTTTGAGTGTAGGTGGTGATAAGACTGATTGTTATCGATGCTGTTTAATCTAGGCCGGTGCAAATGACAGTAATACAGGGTCTGTTTTGGTTACGTTACTCGTTGGTGAATGTAGTGAATTAGTAAATGTGAATGTGTTGGAGTTGTCAGAAGTTGTATTAGTTAGTGCCCTAATCGAGCAGATTTACGTCTAATAGGAGTCGGAGTCTTAACAACATAACTATTTCTTTCTCAGTCACTACATTTCTGGGTTTAAATCAGCTAATATGTCCTTATTTATGACTTGAAATAGATTTGCTAGCTGTCTCAAGCACTTCTAGATAGCAAAAACGAAGAAGCAACATCGTAGAATCTGGTGTTTGCCGATAATGTTGTCCCTTGAATTCTTTTTTTAACACGACGGGAAAGTGTGAATTGAAGCTGCTTTAAATCGAATTACTACAAAAAAGTTTCCAAGTTTGTAAAACTATTGTCACAGTGTCGTTTCTGTTCGTTATGGTATCACTTAACACTGTAATGTCGGTTTCAAATTTGGGCACACACACACACACACACACACACACATATATATATATATATATATATATATATATATATATATATATATATATATACCACTTCCTTACTTGTCACCAGCCCCGTGTAACCTGCCTTCCCATGATACAGTTCTATATTTAAGAGATGAGGAATTACGTACATTATTTACATTATTTACATTTGACGGATATTTGTCCTCATCTTGTTTGTTACCTTCCTCTATTCTGTATTCTGCTTGAACATCCCGATCTTCGACCACCTTCCCCACCCCATAGCCATTCCTCAAGTGCTCTGCTTGTTACTTCTCCAGAAATGGCTCTGACGAAAATAGCATTAATATTCTTAGGTCGTTCAATTTACCTCAATTAATCAATAGACCAATTGAGTAAACCTATTAATAATGTACCTATAATGGCTACCGAAAACAGCTGTACGCCAAAATCGCTCTAATAAAGGAATTATATGTAATGACCATTATTTTTAACTTGTGTCTTAAATATCACTCTGTAAAAACCAATCTTTCGGAAGCCTATCTACGGATTTGCAATATAGAATTGTGATGAATCTGAACTTGGGACCCTACCAAAAGATTACCTGGAGTTCTTCACTAATCTAAGTAATATTGTTAGACTAGTGTACCAATAGAGAGATTATGATGTATTTTGCCCGTATTGATAATCCCTCACTATTTCTTCTGTTAAATGTATATGTATATATATACATCCATCCATCCATACATACACACATATATATTTATATATATATATATATATATATATATATATATATATATATATATATATATATATATATATATATATATATATATACAAATAATAATATACTACATATATATATATATATATATATATATATATATATATATATATATATATATACATATTTATATAGTAGACTCTTCCATCGTCAGATGACGTAAGAGGGTTCAGTAATTTTTTGCCGAACAACTACACAGATGATTTGTTTATAGTGATAAAATGTTTCTGTTCACATAAGCTCATTCCCTGCACATTACCTGTACAGTTGCTCTATGTGCCACCTGTCATATGACGAAATGATCGCAGAGCAACGTGAAATGAAGTGCTTTGCTCAAGAACGCAATGCAACGTCTGGTCTGGTAATCGAACCCACGTTCTCTCAATAGTGAGTGCAACAACCTAACCAATAAGCCATGCGC
>NC_142934.1:107995389-108010389 GCF_046866305.1 Octopus bimaculoides | reverse complement strand
CTGTTATTTTTTGCTATTTACGTATGAAATATCATCTGTTATATATACTGATATAGTTTCGATATTCATTTTCATGTTTTAAACTTTTGTCTGGTTGTTTGCGGCATATGTAGAATGTTGATACTTTATACGCTTTTATGGTGCATACCTACAAGTAGACACATTGCACATTCACACAGACACACACAGAGGCATACACAGACACACACACACAATCGTAAGGTATACATGCATACATACTTTGTATATACATTCGCACAGACCTACGAACATGTTTACGTCCAACAATAATCTGTGTATTTCATAGATTTTCGTGTTTACACACATATATATGCGTGTATGTGTATGTGTGAGAAATTGATACTTGCTTTATACAGACGATCAAGTTTATATGTCACGTGTACCGTTTGCATGATATCTGTGTGTAGTTTGTTTCTTTGTCTTCATATGCTTACTTCATATCATACGTATATACATGGAAACGCGTGTGTCCGAATATATCAGTGTGTGTGTGATTGTGGGTTTGAATTGCATATGTATTCGTTTTCCAGAAAGCGGAAGCTTGCTTCTGTCAAAGAAATATAAGAGTTATCATTGGAGTTTGAATAGCTGCCATGTTAGTACGTGTCGCACTTTAAAAAAAATTTTCATAATTTTACTCTTCTGCTTACAGACTGGTGTTTGCAATTTTAGTGTTACCTAGCCTCTTTCTTTACTTTGAAAATTTTCGCTTCTCCGGATTTTCTCTTCTCCGGACATTTACTACTATAACCTAGTACAAAAATGGTCATTGTCGTGAATGAAAGTTTATGATTAATGTGGAAGCGTTGCGGGTTTCGAAGATGTTGTCAAGTGATATTCTGTTTCTTGTTGCTTTTCGTAAAGATGTTCGCATCTGTCAGGTAATTAACGCCTATTCCTGTGTATGACGTTTCCTTTTTATGCAAAATAATTATGCAAGTTCTGTAATATTTACACATGGTAGAAGCTTGTTGCTAATATTCCAGCAATGTTCCATTGCAGAGGTGTTGAATATATTGATTCTAGTGAAGACTTTTCTTTGGATGGTGTTCTATATTGTTTTAGCAACAACAGGAGCGGGTAGCTTCTGATTACCTTAAACATCATCCACAAATGAGTTACATAATCGACATTTGTAGTTTCGACTTGAGAAATTAAGATCTTCACTGTTCCGCTTGATCCCGAGATATTTTGTGGCTATCTCCTGCTCTTGGATTGCAAAAAGTGGAGCCATTATGATAGGACTTGATAAAGGGGCCACGAGTCATAGAAAATATACACAAGTCTGTGTGTGGTTGTGTTTGTTTGTGTGTGTGTGTGTGTGTGTGTGTGTGTGTGTGTGTGTGTGTGTGTGTGTGACTGTGTGTGTGTGTCTGTCTGTCTACGTGTGTGCGTGCGAGCGTGTCTGTGTATGTGTGCGTGCATGTGTGTGTGTATTTGTGTTTGTGTATGCGAGTGGGTGCTGAAAAGTTCCGGGTATTGTGTGGATAAAAATAACGAAGTGTTAATTAAATGATTTTATTAAGCATATACCCCTCTCAAATTCACATACTTATAGCAGTGGTCCTTCAGATGTTCTAAGACCTGTAAAAGAAATCGGATGGTTGGGCCTCCAGCCAGGTGTTTCAGGATACCATTAGAACCAGGAACTTTTCAGCATACCTCTTATGACATATATATATCTATATATACATGCACATGGTGTTTGCGTCCCCGTAACTTAGCCGCTCGGCAAAACAGGCCGACAGAATAAGTACTAGGCTTACAAAGAATAGGTCCTGGGGGCGATTTGTTCGACTAAAGGTGGTGCTCCAGCATGACCGCATTCAAATAGCTGAAACAAGTAAAAGATTTTAAAAAATAAAAGAATATAATATATTCACAGTAATGTAAGTGTGAGCTTGATCATATGTGAATTGAGATGTAGATATACGAGTTTTCCTACTGTTACATTTGCGTAAACAAAATATATATCTATATATTTATCTGTATGCGCTTAGTATATACACCCAGTTTATATTATATGCTACATTGGTATCCATCTTTTGTCATGTACGTGATGTGTCTGTGCTTGTAGAAATAAACCACCGTAAAATAATTAGAATTTTCGTCCATGATGCACTGATGTAGAAAATATAGAACAGAGTAAAAACAGAATAAATTGGTACGGATTCCTTTATTTTACATCAACAATATAATCGGAATATATTTTCCACTGACCACTAGCCGTTGATTGTGACATGTCTTAGTAGAAGGATAATGTTGTAGTCGATAAAAGGGTTTCTATTTTTGTATCAAAAAATGCTAACCGAAAGGACGTTACAATGTGCAGTGTTCTTGAACAACAGAGAACATAACTTTCTACTATAGCGTTGTGATCGTGTGTTTATACATACGTGGCTGTGTGTCTATATGCGTACATGTGACTGTGTTTATATGTCTTCATGACTATGAAAATCGTTGTGAGTATAGCAGAATACGCGTACATAAAATTTCTCGTCATGCGTCCGTATGTTATGCCAAAGTGCATAAACGTTTGTATGGATATTGTGACCTTGTGTAAATAAAAGTAACTTGAATTTATCTGTGCATTTACGAGTCACCATAAATGTCCACGAATACAGGGAAAGCGTGTAAATGTAAGTGTGTTTCGTTGTTTTCAGGTGTGTTTTGCAATGTGTATATATGTATTATGTGAGGATCCAGCTAATATGCACTTTCAGTTCAAAGCAACCTGGAAAATTGTGAAGTTTTATTTTGTGGGTAGCAGATAATGCATTGTCTCTTCTGCTCACAATATATGCATAACTGACTTTTTATGAATTATGTTCGCATCGTGTTGTAGACTTTCTCTATGTGTCACAACGCATGGCGAAATCGCTGTCTGTTTGTATGAGATCTTTTAGGTGGTAAAAACTGTAATAATTGTCTTGGTTAGACTGTTTTGTGATAACCTGTTCAAATAATAACGTAACAAGGAATGTGAGCGAATGTGTAAACTTTTATAAGATTTTATAGGCTTCTATATCTCGTTGCTCTACTAATTACTGATTGAGTACTAATTAATTCAATTGTTATGTAGGTCTGCGTGAGCGAGTTCGCATTGCTGGTACACAATGATATCTCATAGACATATTTCACGTATATTCACTATGGTGGCATTCAGGCACTGTAGTGTTGTCGATGTTGTCTGTCAGAAGATCAACTCTATCCTTTTTTTCGTTTTTTTGTTTTTGTAATAAATTTGTAAATTGTACAATATAACCTCTATGACTTAAGTCGTTAGTTTAACATTTCGGAAGAAACTGGCTGCTATTTCTAACGCATTGAGCAATTGTGTAAAGGCGCTTTTGTTCGCTTCTAGCAATGAGGTGTCCTGTTGAGACAGAAGTAATGGAATAATTGAATTAACTTCATGAACTATATTAAAATAGTGTAATTAGCGGTGTTTCTACTATTATTAATGCTACTACAATAATTACTAATTACACCACTACTGTCACTATTGCACTTAATCATAATCGTAAATGGATATATCGAAATATTTTCCATTTTTTTTTAGAATAATAATAAAAAGATAATTTTTTTTTTTTTTACTTTATTGTTAATAACGATTTTTCAGAATATTACAACCATTCTTAATAATAATATTTCTTTCAAAATTTTGACACAAAGCCATCACTTTTAAGAAGATAGGTTTCTTCGATTATATTCATCCCAAAACTTGACGAGTATTTTATTTCATCGACACTGGAATAATGAGCGGCAAGGTCTCGGTAGAATACGAACTCAGAACGCAAAGCCAAGAGAACTATTACTAAGAATTGGGTTCTGCTGCCTCTCCGCCTTAATAAAATTAATAACAGCAGTAACAACAACAACAGCAATAATCCTTTCTACGAAAGGCAGAAGGCCTGAAATTTAGCTGTGGGGACGAGTTAAGAGGACGAAATGCCGCTAAGCATTTTTCCCGGCGTGCTAACCATTGTACCAACTCTCCGCCTTTGGCACAAGTCCTGAATCTTGTAGATAGGGGAGCTAACCGATTACATCAACTCCAGAGCTAAACTGGTAGTTATTTTATCGACCTCGAAAGGATGTAATGCAAGTATACCTCGGTGGAATTTGAACTCAGAACGCAAGGACGGACGTAATGCCGCCAAGCATTTTATCCAGCGTACTAACGATTCTGCCAGCTCATCGACTTAATAATAATGATAATTATGATAGTAGTAATGATGATGACGAGAATTAACAAAAGCTAAATCAGAAATACAGTAACAAGAACTAAGTACAAATTAAAAAAATTCTTAAGCAGCAGATTTTGTAAAAGACAATTACTGAATGGTGGAAATGGCTAACGAACTAAAATCCATGGAAGATGTTTCTATCGACTTACGTAAGACCATCCCGAACAGAAAACCTAATAAAATAACAAGCACAATGCAAAAAATGCAGGCCTTCATAGACTCACTGGAAGCAGGAAGATTTAAACATCAATATCATGAGAATCAATTTTAAAAAGATCTATGCTGTAACCACAGTAGCCAGAATGGAAAGTGAATCCTTTTTTGTAATGCTTAATACAGGAGCATCTAAACTCAAGTAAACAGCGTGGAAAATACACATATAAGTCAAGAGATGACATATATAAAATGTATTTCAATCTTGCACGAAATCGATAAGGAAAATGCAAAATATCGCGCAAGCTAAACACAGATATTATAGAAATATAAAGTAACGGTAAAATGAATGCAACTCGAGGTTTCGGTATTGGAAGCTCTTTAAACCACAAATAATTCGTCGTTGGAAATAATTAATTTACTTAACCAGAGAATATTCATTTCCAACCGAAAACAAAATGGTAAAATAACGGAAATCTTGGCGGAATATGGATAGTACTGATAAAACAAAGGCAGAAAACTAAAAATAAAATATGAATATAAAGTGTTTAAGAGTAAATCAATCCTGGGAAGAAATACCGATCCAAAAAATAGCACAGACACTACAGAATCCCGAAATTATGAAATTACTCACACATGACTACACGAGGATTTGGCTCTATCGAAAATATCTAGCAGACATCTACATCATCGGATTTGAAAAAATATTTGAATATTCACTGAAATTCATAGAGAGGAGGCATAGTATAAAGACGATACATACATAATCACCTGTCAAGAGTATGCTCAGTTGGAAAATATGACGTAATTGAGTAACTTTGTACAATAATAATTTTTTTAAAAACTTATACTAGGTGTATATTCAGGATGCATCTGCTTATTTTGGTATAGTGAGATAAATGATGTAAAATGATTTTGGAAAGAAAATAAAAATATGATCGTTAACGGTAATATAGAAGAAAGCGCATGGATAGATGTTACACAATTCACTAGAATAGAATAGTAATCAAAGGGACCCGTAGATAAAAAATGATGGCGAACCCTTGCTTTAAACGATTCGATCATCAAAACCGCTGAAAATCGGGCGTGGCTGTGTGGTACAAATCACATGATTCCGGCTCTGTCACACTTCGTGGCACCATGGAAAGATGTCTTCTACTATAGCTTCGGACCCGAGTGCACCATCGCTTGACAATCGATGCTGGTGTGTTTATGTCCCCGTAACTTAGCGGTTCGGCGAAAGAAACAGATAGAATAAGTACTAAACTTATAAAGAATAAGTCCTGGAGTCGATTTCTTCGACTAACACTCTTTAAGGCGGTGCTCCAGCATGGCCGCAGCCAAATGACTGAAACAAGTAAAAGAATAAAAGAATGAAAGAATGCATCCAAAAGCGCCGCACTTGATTATGTCTGCAAACTTAGAAATACACCTGAAAAGTATACCCTATATTAGCATAATGCATGAAGTAATGTTGCATGACAAACACCTTAGATACTACAATACACGAAACTACTAAAATGTATTAAAGGAAGCAAATGCGAGCCTACGTTCGTATAGCTGAACACAAACATCTCTGAAAGCAGAACACAAAAGTATTAGATCTATCGATAAATTTGGAAAGGTATTCTACGAAAATCGGAACAAACTCTAAGATTAAAACATTATATATGTAAAGCGCCGAACAGTTTTCGAATAACCGATGTTATTTCTAAATTCGATTACATGCGAAGAAAATTGTGACCAGTATGATTCTGATAGTCCTATTCTCTGTAGAAGTACGACGGTGGCCCATGCTCTTACAATAAGGAACATTACAACATCACTCAACACATCACAAAAATAAATGTATCGGGAAACATTAGGGAACATCATATCCACGTACTACATCACAAATATAGGCGCAGGAGTGGCTGTGTGGTAAGTAGCTTGCTACCAACCACATGGTTCCGGGTTCAGTCCCACTGTGTGGCACCTTGGGCAAGTGTCTTCTACTATAGCCTCGGGCTGACCAAAGCCTTGTGAGTGGATTTGGTAGACAGAAAGTGAAAGAAGCCCGTCGTATATATGTGTATATATATATGTTTGTGTGTGTGTGTGTGTATGTTTGTGTGTCTGTTGTTGTCCCCCAACATCACTTGACAACCGATGCTGGTGTGTTTACGTCCCCGTAACTTAGCGGTTCGGCATAAGCGATCGATAGAATAAGTACTAGGCATACAAAGAATAAGTCCTTTGGTCGATTTGCTCGATAAAAAGCGGTGCTCCAGCATGGCCACAGTCAAATGACTGAAACAAGTAAAAGAGTAAAAGATTGATTAATGATGGAAGTAATAAACCCAGCATGAAACGATGCTAGAATAAACGCACATACAACATATATTCATCACTTACAAACATAAACATCGAACTGATGACGAGTAAATTTAACGATCCAATTTCTAGTCCTCATAACAATCACATTTCTCTGACATGTCATAAAGAGATGATAACATACATTAACTTCACCTTGAGGATAAGTTCATCCTGAAAGTTTAAGATTGGAATTAAGAGCATTATTTTCCCAAATAAACTTCCAGGAAATCAGGGGAAAACATGAATAATCTAAACAAAGTAAATGAAACGAATAAATTACAGTTTTGTTTTCGAGACAACTCACATTAACGATTGGCGATTGGTACTGTCCACTGCTAATACGATGTATATTATCTCCAGCATTAACGTCGTAACCATGAGCCTTGGGAAAAATCTGATTATTTCTTTGATGATATTCATACCCAGGATTAGAGGCCTCATTTTGAAAAGGTTTAATTTTGCATGCAAGAACAGGAATAACAATGAAATCATTGATTCACAAAAAAGTAGGTGGAAACAGATAGTTCTATAATTACGGATACAAGATATTAAACGCGTTTTGAATATATGTAACACATCACTGAAATTTAGCATGTGAGAATTGCACATAGAGACATGTAGGCATTAGTAAAATGGATGTGGACACATGTATATACCAAAGCATTTAGACCCACATGTTTACGCATGTATGTGCGGATGCATAATACGCATGTTTGCTTTTGTACGTGTATGATTTATGTATGTATGAATGTATATATATGTATATATCTGTCTATTTATCTATATATAAATATATATGTGTATACAAAGAGTGAGAGAGAGAGGTAGAGAGAGATAACATATATATATATATATATATATATATATATATATATATATATATATATATATATATATATATATATATATATATATATATATGTACGTATGTATGTATGCGTGTATGCATGTATGTATGTATGTATGTATGTATGTATGTATGTATGTGTTTGTGCTTTGCGTTCACTATGTTTACGGACTTATAAAATAGTATCATTCAAACACGGTAGTAGTTGAATAATATTCTTAAGGCCACAATTTCCTCATATACAGCATCTTTTAGAGCTGATCGCTAATTCAGTTCTTAATCAAATTGAAACCTGTTAATATTTTTGAAGTGGACTGGTCCCTAGTAATATTTTGGCATAAGAAAATTGGGATTTGGTCCAATAGAAAAAAAGTGTATATCAAGATTTGCAGCGACGTAATAGGAGATTAAGTAATGCCACCACATAGAGTTCAGATCTAAATAACTTTTCGTTTTATTTTAAAAGCACAATACATTTATCTTTGCTTAAATGATAGAAGGCATAAAGGATTTCATAGTTTTTGTCCCATGCGACAAAAAATTGTATCAAAAAATTGTATCAAAAAATTTTGTAGGTAAAATATCATTAAAAATTGAAATATAAGGCAAAAAATTGGATTTAAGTTTAATTAAGTTTTTATCATAAAAACAATCTATATTATAATTAAGCTTAAATGATAGAGCTCAATTCGAGAAATTTCATGGTATCAATCTCATGCCATGAAGTTTGTATAAAAAAACGTTATGAGTGTTTGTTTCTCAAATTTGAGGGTGATAATGTAGCTCTATACTTATTTTCTATTAGAGGACTTTTGATATATGTCACCGGCGTCATTCAGATAAAGAAAAAAATTATCAACGATACCGCTGACACATTTGACACATTATTAATTAGCATAAGAGCATAGCCTGGAAAACAAACATGGATTACATGGAAAATGCGAGTTAGAGAAATGATATTCTTAAGATTATAAACCTGGAAAGCTATAGGACAACTTATTACATCTGGTAAAGTACAGAACAAGAGAATTTTTACTTAAAATATTGCAGCTAAGGATAACATTTGAATATTAAAAATTATTTGATTTTAATTCACTAAGTAACATTATAATTAAAAATTATACTATCATTTTGTTCAAATATTGACAAACTAGAATACTTAAAGAATGAGAGCCTAAGTACCAATAGAGTTTTATCCAAAGTATAGTAGTTTATATGGTAGGCAAATTCATCATGTAAAAAATAGGCATTGAGTCAAGACTAAAAATGTGAAGACTTGGCAATAATTTAGGCAATAACCCAAGCAAATTTTACTGTGAATTTGTTTCTATAAGTAGATTTTACTGTAATATATAACTAATTTTGCATTATCCTATTTATTGTACTAACTAATCGTGTGCTACTTGTATTTTTTGACAACCTATTTTCAAATTTCTTCTTATTAATTAATAATTAAAAAATGAATTTTCTAAAGTGCTAAAAATATTTAGAGTTGTTTTTTATTTTTAATTAAAGTAACAAGTAATAACAAATATAATTAATAATTTGTAATAAACGTTTTAGTTTTAATAAAGGCTACTATTTTCTAAATCTAAATATTTTATTTGAAAATTTATCCTTAGCTGCAATATTTTACGTAAAAATGTTCTTGTCCTGTACTTCACCAGATGTAATACGTTGTCCTGAACTTTTCCAAGTGTAATAACTTGTCCTGTAATTTTCCAGATTTATAATCTTAAGAATATTATTTCTCTTGGTCGCATTTTTCCATGTAATCACTTATTGTTCATCATATCATTTCCTGGAAACTATCGACTCGATTGATCTCTTGATTAAGAAAACATGCCACCAACTAAAATAAGCAATCTCCTCCTTATCCCGTTTGGATCTACCATGAGCATGAGTGCTACGAGGAATGGAATTAGTAAAAAATATACCTGCTTACATAACAAACACATACACACACATGCACCCACTTGCATACATATTGTGTGTGTGTGTGTGTGTGTGTGTGTGTGTGTGTGTGTGTGTGTGTGTGTGTGTGTGTGTGTGTGTGTGTGTGTGTGTGTAATTTCAATACAGAGCAAACAATTCACGAGAAAAATAATTCAGAAGAAAATATTTGCGAAGATATCATTGACTTTGTTATTAGCTAGTGTAACAATTTAAAAATGATAATAACGGAATGAATAACATAGGCGATTGCAGGCCCAAAATAGATATAAGCGCAAGTGTGGCTGTGTGGTAAGATGCTTGCTTCCCAACCACGTGTTTCCGGGTTCAGAAGCACTGCGTGCCGCATTTCCCAAGTGACTTCTGCTATACCTTCGGGCCGACCAAAGCTTCGTGAGTGGATTTGGTAGACGGATATTGAAAGAAGCCCCTCACATTCGTCACCTTGAATGTATGTTAACTGAACCCGGAACCTCGTGGTTCCGGGTTCAGTCCCACTGCGTGGCACCTTCGACAAGTGTTTTTACTATAACTTCGGGTTGATTAAAGCTTTGTGAGCAGATTTGGTAGACGGAAACTGCATGAAGCTTGTTGTATATATATATATATATATATATATATATATATATATATATGTGTGTGTGTGTGTGTGTGTGTGTGTGTGTGTGTGTGTGTGTATGTATATATTTGTATGTTTGTGTTTGTTTCGCCACCATCGTTTGACAACCGATGTCGGTGAGTTTACGTCCCCGTAACTTAGTGGTTCGGTAAAAGAAACCATTAGACAAGTATTAAGCTTACAAATAATAAGTCTTGATGATGATTTGTTCGACTAAAAGGCGGTACTTCAACATGGTCGCAGTCAAATGACTGAAACAAGTAAAAGAATAAAATAATATATATATACAATTGGAGTGTGGAAGATGTTTGTAAGTCATTTAGGAACACACAAAAACTGTTAGTTTCACTTTAACATTTAAATTTAATTTGTGTCAAAATATTTGTGTCGCTTTGAAACCTGTCCACTGACGCATCTTTGAAAGTGACAGCTAGTTCAGGATATATATATGTTTATATATGTGTGCATGTATGAATGTATATGTGTCCATGCGTATGCATGTGTATATGTGCATGTACATGTAAACGTATGTTTATGTACTGATATGTGTGCCTGTTGAGGTTGTATATATAACTGTTACTCTGTCGAAGGTTGCTTATATATAAGGTTGCGTATACTTGGCTTGGACATCCTTCAAGTAAACAAGCAAAAATCTATTGCAAGATGGAATATATATACCTCTGCCACCTAAGCTATATCAACTTTCGTTCCAACATAAATTTCCGGATTATTCACACAAGGATTAGTCTGCACGAATTTCTACACGGATATTTACCACTGGAATGAAACTACTCTTCAAGTACTGTTCTCTTTTTTTTCAGCACATCACACTCTTAACCACTTCATACTAAAAATATCCGCCTATGGATATAATAATAGATAACTTTATATTTTCTGTCTCCGATGAAGGGAAGTACTGGATCTTCCCAGAAACAGTTGTAAGACTCTATCCATAAAATTCTTCAACCTTACCTTTGCTCTCTTTATCCTTTTGTTTTTATATATTTACATATACACACGCTAATACGCGACTTATAATACCCAATCCTGTTCATACAACGATTAGAGCAAACTAATCGGTATACAGCACTTACTCGGTATTACCTGTATCCTCCGGGTTTTGGTTAAATCCAATACCCTCCTCAACCTTATATATATATATATATATATATATATATATATATATATATATATATATATATATATATATATATATATATATATATATATATATATATATATGCTCCTTTCACCACCGTCTAACGGTGAATAGATACAATGTATTAGATACATACATGTAAATATAAACCTACTTATACATATGTACAAGCACACACAATCATATAAGCACGTATACACACACACATATGTACACGTATAGTCTTATAATATACGCATATATACGTTTATCCATCTACACATATATATGTCTCTATTTTCACAGATAACGGTTAAATTCAAATACTTTTCTTTTTCTTTTCCTTTCTTTCCATATTGTTTGTGTTTTACATAGACATATACTTATATATATATATATATATATATATATATATATATATATATATATACATTCCCATACGTACATGCATATGTACACTCATACAGACACATACACGCTAAAATACACATCACACATATGTACATATATATTAATCTTTGTACACTCGTATGACTATATATAATTATATATATTTCGGTATCATGCATCTCTACAAGTATGCATGAATTTCTACATGTAAATGTGGGAACTGGGTGATTATAGATGGATGCTCCCGAGTGGAATCTGGGTGTACCCCATTCGGATTTACGGTTGAGTATGGGTTTGTATTCCTGTATACAGACAGCTTCGGTAAATTGTCTCAGCATTGAATCAGTAGCATGTATATATAGGATGTCTTACTTAAATCTCCCTAAGGAGCGATTGTGGGAATCTACAGCATGCTGATAGAAGATGGAGTTTGGTCTGTTAATCAATGTAGTTATCCAGGTGTTTTCTGAATTGATGTGGTTAGCTTATTAACTGTGGGTTGAGGTCCTTTAAAAGCCGAATATTAGAAATCCCTGCATTCAGAGCATTCTTCAAAAGTTGGCGTTTTAAAAGGACTTTTTCCCTGACGCAATCTCGCTGCTAATAATTACCTAACCAAAACACATGGATTCAGTACCAATATCGTTGATTTTTATTTTCTTAGAATTTCTTATAATTCAAAGTTATATGCATATAGAATCGCAGGCCTGGATGTGTGGTAAGAAGCTTGTTTCCAGACACATGATTTCCACATTCAGTCCTTGGGTAAGTGTCTTCTATTATAGTCACGGGCCGACCAAAGCCTTGTGTGTGAATTTGGAGGACAGAAACTGAAAGAAGCCCGTCGTATATACATATATGTATATATGTATGTGTGCGTGTCTGTGTGTCTGCGTTTGCCTCCTATCACAGCTTCACAACCGGTGCTGGTTAGTTTACGCCCTTGTAATTTCGCAATTTTGCAGAATAGCCGATAGAATAAGTACTAGGCTTTTAAAAAGAAGAAGTCCTGGGGTCAATTTGTTCGATTAATTCCTTCCAAGGCGGTGCTCCAGAATATCTGCAGTCAAAGGACTGAAGTAATTAGGGTGATTGAAAACTATTTTTAAATGCTTATAATTGTTTACATAAAAATGGATATGAGAAGAAATCTTTTAGCATGAGGTTTTATTTAAAATTCGATATGGGGTCCAGACGTTGCCACCAGCTTCTTGGATCGCCCAGGAATTGTGTCAACTGATTTCAACAGAAACTCTGTGGGATGGAAGAAGATATAACTTTTTGTATTAGCCCTTCAAGTTTTTCCAAAGTCTTTGCTTTGGCATAGCAGACTTGTGCCTCTAACCATCCCCAAAGAAAGAAGCTACAGTTGTCAAATCCGGATTCTAGTTGGCCACTCATGCAGAACACAGTGACCCATCTATCTCCCGGAGAACGACAGGAGATTAAATTCACGAACGACTACAGATTAAATTCTCATACTTCAAAAATAATTTATAAGTATTTAAAATTATGGGGTTACTTATCAATCACCCTGTGTGTGTGTGTATATATATATATATATATATATATATATATATATATATATATATATATACTAACAAACGTAAATTTATTTCGTCAGTCCTTTATTCGTTTGTATAAATGTAAAGCGATTCCTATGCATCGTTAGGTTTTGTATCAATATCCCAGGTTTCAGCAACATTTTGAACGGCTATTGTACAAGCAGCCGAAATTAATTAGTAATATATGCAAGAGGCTCCTGAAAGCCTAAGCGAAGTTCTAAACGATAACAAAACATTTAGATTGGTTCGTAAGAAGGATTTAATAAGAAGATTTCTATCCAAAATGTCAGAGATATGCAGAGGGAATAAATTGTATGAAACAAACTCTGTCCAGAACAGTGTAAGGCCAAGAAGCCATCAACGTGAGTAGAAGAAAAATTGGAGAATAGCTTGTATGTTATTTCAAGCTGAATACCTTGCTATACGTAGAAATGCTAGTGTGCGTAGAAAGATCTCAAATATTAAACCTACTTTAAAATATTTTAGTCAGTATATTATATTAGTTATACGTTCGGTTTGTAAATATGAGGCTCGAGATCGATTCAAACGTGCAGGATTCTGGTCAAGTGTATTCTAAGACACCGTTGTGTCCAATTCATTCTAAGTGACTTATATATGATGATATGGATATCAATCCAATAATGAAATATCATAGCCAACTATTGTGATGTAATATTGTTAAATGTCAGAATAAATTACGCAAAAGTGACAGCCAAAGGCAAAAACGGCCAGTGAGTTTATATGATAAACTCTGGTTAAGCAGTTTAAAATATGTATATTGGAAGACTTTCACGGTCTTCAAATTGTAGGTGAAGATTTTTACAAGCGATGGTGGAGGGACAAACACAGACACACACAGAGATATATACGTGTATATATATATATATATATATACATGACGGGCCTCTTTCAGTTTCCATCTGCCAAATCCACTGACAAAAATTTGGTCGGCCTAAGGTTATAGTAGAAGACAGTTGCCTAAGGCGTCACGCAGTTGGACAGAACGCGGAACCATGTGATTAGGAAGCAAGCTTCTTTATTTCTTACATATTGGCCATTAAGGCCTTACAAAGAGGGGACAAACAAGGACAGACAAATATAAAGAAGCTCTCCTACGATCTCATCATATATACAACAATTCATCGAGATCGGATTTCTTTTTACCAATGCTGAGCTTTTATTAAATAGAAGAGTTTTTTTTTCTCGCATACATCATAAAGTCTAGGTCAATATGATCTATATCCATCAACATATAACAAGGAATTTTCACACGGTTTGTTGTTGCGAGGAGTTGGTCTTGAAGATCCACACGTGGCTTGTCCATATGCCGGAAAGTAGATATGTGTTTAGCACAGCGTCTTTTGAACTCGTCTTCACCTAATCGGATGTAATTCTTCTTTTTCGTTAGGTCATCCTGTAGCATTGCTGTTACTTCTACCTCATATACAACGTAATGTATCAGGCTCGCCTGGCGAAGTGGGCCAGCTTCAGAGTCTCGGGAGTTAGAATTGAGAGTAGTTTCTTGGTGGTGTTCACGAGTGATGATGCTCTTCCTATCGAGGCAGGCGCTACGTGATGTTCTATCTGAGCGCCTGTTGAAGATCTTTATGTATTTGCGATTTTCTCTTGCCTTCATTTATTTTAATGTTTGCGAAGAAGAGTTGCTTATTCTTCGCTCTGTTCTTAGATGTATTTTGACGATTCATATT
>NC_142934.1:107965389-107990389 GCF_046866305.1 Octopus bimaculoides | reverse complement strand
CTTTAATCGATCTAGGCTGATCTTGTAGTAAACAGCAACATTATCAAAAACAACTTCAATAACAGTAGCAACTTTCACCTATGTATGCTCACAATGAACAGTAACTCCATCTATGTCACCAGTCTAGAACAGTATGAAATGTGTTCCGAAGATTGTCCCTTCTATCTGACTCTCTTATGCTGAAAACTAAGATTTGATAAGCTAAACAGATTAAGCAAAGGATTACACTATTGTCGTGTAAACACACATTGTATATGTATTGCTTATGGACTACATTGTTTGTCACGGTTACTTTTTTCCTTAAGTGTATTTTTTCGAAATATATTCTGAAGTCGATTTCATCAAACATAATACATTTTAAGATAAACTACAGTATATTTTAACAACTTCCATTTCATTTACTATACATTTATGCATATAAATTCATCCATATACATGTGTGTGTCTGTGTAGGTGGGTATGTGGGTGTGTGACCGTGTTTTATATATATATATATATATGTGTGTGTGTGTGTGTGTGTGTGTGTGTGTATGTATATATATATATATATATATGTATATATATATGCATATACATATATGTATATATGTATATATATATATATATATATATATATATATATATATATATATATATATATATATATATATATATATATATATATATACATGTATATACATATACCTACATACATATGCAGATATATATGTATATATATATATATATATATATATATATATATATATATATATATATATATATATATATATACATACATATATGTATATATGTACCTATATATATGCATATATGTACTCGCACATGTATGTATATGCAAGTACACACACATATATAAATATATATACATTCACATATATAAGCATGTAAATATAGGTATATACACATACATAATAAGTATATATTCATATGTGTGTTTCCGCGCGTACATGTGTAAGTGTGTACGTGTTTATGTGTGTGTGTGTACACCCATATACCTACATATATAGAAACACAACCATACATGCGTGCAAACATACGTACTTTCCGACATATATGTGCATGTGTTTAAAGCTATTCTATCGATCTATTTCCCTTTGTATGTACATGTGTATGTATATGTGTCTTTGCAGGTACCTGCATATATGCATGCAAGTGAATTTCTTCTTATCTATAGATCAATCGATCTATGTATCTATATTTCTCGCAAAGTTACGCTCCAACTCAACGTATATTATTTTGAAAGTATTGACATTTATGCAAAATAATCCACGAGTTTAATCACCAGGTCTTTCCAGCGGAATTTTCTTTTCAGCGTATTATATTTCCCGGCAGGTAGATTTTGATTTTTGAAAAACCGACAAAAGTTATATGTCCATAATATTGTTACTATTATGCATGGCTCTAACTATGTATCTATGTACGTATGGATGGATGCATTTACATAATCTACAAAGTTTTACTTATACACATTAGATTTTTATATTCATTTCTTCAAAGCTGAAGCTTCCCGGGAATCATCAGCTTCGAATATGTACATGCGTACACACGAACGCATACACATACAAGAAAACACGTACATATACACGCAAACCGGCGCACGCACACACACACATATATACAAGCACACACATGCAAGATTATACTTACTAGCAGACACGTATATGTACCTATGCATGTATGCATTTCTGAATGATTTTTCTGAAAGCGATAAGTAGTTTTCTTTCCACTCTGTTACCATCGTAATTTAGCAAACGAGTCTGTTACCCTTCTCCCCCATTCTCTTGTCATATCTCATATATATAAATGCATACACATACATACTCACATTCATATATAATATACATACATGTATGAACGGAAGTACGTACGTACATATATATGTCGTTGGATTAACGTAACTGTGATACAGGCAGACAGGCAGAGATACAGACAGACAGGCAGGCAGACAGAAAGATTTTACTTGTTCAGTTATGGTGGAAGAACCGGTGTCCATCAGCTTTTCAGGCCCTGAGATTGACGCCATCAATGTTCCTCTGAAAAATTATTAAGTCAAAATCCCCTGGAATGATATAACCCCGGTGAGAACACTTGCGGGCCCGGGTTGTGAGAAGGACAGAATGAGCATTGTGATTTGTATGCGACCTCGAAGGTTAGACTCAAAATTATGGTAGGTGGAGGAGAGATATGTAAGGTAAGAGTGCATAAGTGGAAACAACGTGACTGCAGCCAAACCCAGGCAGAGAAAAGAGACACCTGTGAAGAGAGGACTGCAATGTTTTGTAACTGGTTTATGCCAATTAGTCGAGTGGATCTTTGCCAGAGGTAATCTAGGACATCTATGCTTGCAGCAGTTGTACTGTCGAAAGTGTGAGGACACTAGAATGCATTGCGTAAAATGTGTCATCGCGCATCAAAACAATTTCAGCTGAAGAAAGTGATCAATAAAAGAAATGTATTTTGCGATCAACAGACATATTTATCAAATCTTCGGCAAAAGTGTCCCAATTGTGGCTTCATTATAAAATCCATACCTGGACTCAAATTACATTTACGAATCCATCGGATATAGATGCAGCTTCTTTATCTTTTAAATTCAAACTATCATACGTCGAAATCGACAGCAGCCAGCATCATATTTTATATATATATATCTAAACATGTTATATGCACGTATGTATGTGTTAGTCTGTGTGCTAGTGCGTCTGTGTGAATATGAGTGTATATGCACGTAACACAAGAACGACGTCACATTTTCACTGTATATATCTTCTTCCATCTTTTATAACATCAATATTGAGAGAGTAATCGTAGCTCGCTCACAAAGTCTAAGTCAATTTGATTTCCTTTTGTCCGAATCTTTACGATCCATTTGGAGCAGTGATTCTAAACCTTTTTTTTTTTACCTATGGACTCTTTTGAATCCTATTTTACTCGGGGTAGGGCTTCTTCGTAGTCATTCTATGTATTAAAAAATTCCCATTATATTTTTATAATTAAAAATCATTAGGCATTGATTTTAAAAATAAATGTTAATATATATTGTTTTGTAGAATTACAACCAATTTTCTGTACATAAATTTTAGCATAAAGACATCGCTCAGAGCTGGGGTACCAGCTCAAAGCTTCTTTTATGATAGCATACCGATGATTCCAGTGACTTCCTTTAACGATCCATATTGAACATTTCAAATATTACAAATGTTTACACTTATTGTGACGAGGGCTCAAGCGGTGTATTTCCACAGACTTCCAGTCTATAAAACTGTGCACACAACATAATGATCACCACAACAAAGTATTTGAGGTGAATCACTGAATTGATTAAAAATGCAGTCATTTCTCTCCTATATCAAAATAATGAAAATATTTCTGTCAAAAGACAAAGATACTAATAATCATCAAGCGAATCAATACCTTTCATTCTCTTTTTCTCTCTCTCTCTCCCTTTTCCGTCTGTCTCCCTTTCCCTCTCTTTTTTTTGTTTTTGCTGGCAATGTGCATGCATATATGCATGTATACACGTGTGTGTTATGCATGTATAGATATACATACATACATACATACATACATACATACATACATATGCATATGCATATGCATGCACCGAAACGCAGGAATATATATATGTGTATGTATATATATATATATATATATATATGTACACACACACACACACACACACACATACACACATATATATATATATATATATGTATGTATGCATATATATATATAACGGTTATATGTTTGTGTGTATGTATACGTATGTGTGTATTGAGAGTAGATTGACAGGCAGACAGTTAGATAGATAGATATACAGACAGACAGACAGACAGACAGACAGACAGACATGCAGGCAGGCAGGCAGGCAGGCAGGCAGGCAGGCAGGCAGGCAGACAGATAGATACAATTATGATTTCTAATACATTTTTATGCGTACAGAGCATAAATGAACCCATAACTTCAAAAACACATTCATCCTTACGAACAGGAACCTCTTTCACTTTCTTTCTCTCCCTCTCTCCCTCTCCCTCTCTCCCCCTCTCTCTCTCTATATATATATATATATGGATATAAATATCTATAAATATATTATATATATATATATATATATATATATATATATATATATATATATATATATATATATATATATATATATATATATGATATATAATATATATAAATATATATATATACATATGTATATATAAAACATATAAGTATATGTATATATATATACATATATGTATATATATGTTTGTGTGTGCGTGTGTGTGTGTATGTACATATACATATACATGTATATATATACATACGTATATATATACAAGCATAGATGTGTTTATATATGATATGCATCTGTCTGCGAGTATATATATTTATATGTGTGTGTATATGTGTATATATGTGTAACTATGTATGTATGAATGAATGTATGTATATAAGTATGTGTATATATGCACGTACGTATGTATACATATAATGGGTTGTATCAGTATGTAAGTATGAATGTCTAAGCAAGTATACATTTCGTTAAAAATCATTTTCCGAAAATATTATTGACATCACTAAAGTAACGGAGAAATCAAACAACAAACAGAGAATAACAAAATGAAAGATGGTAAAGAATAGAGAATGGAAAAGTGAGTAAATGAAAAGGAAATAATGTCAGGAAAAGAGAGTGGCGAAGTGAGGTGGTCTTTCTCATAGAAATGAAAAGAAACAAAAGATATACGGTGCGAAAATCAAGAAGAAAGCTTAAAAACAATCTAAGTTCATTATAAAATATTCTATCACCCACTTGAAGCCAAACATCGAAAGAGAAGAAATGGAATATTTCAATTTTAATGGCCATAAAATTATTCCATCTGAAGTTCAGTTTGCAAGTATCACGCGATGGACTTCCAAGAATATGCCATACTGGTTTTTATGATGTTTGTAGTGAAAGAATGGAAACAAAATTACAAATATAAATGTTGGATTAGAAACGTCAAAGAAAAATATATATATTCTATTCTTATTGATAACATTGCAAGGCATGTTTTTTCCTACGAAACTTCCATTAAAATAATTTCACGCTAATGCTGCCTTCATAGAAGCTTTTTTACTATCATTGTTAACCTGTGTTAACATTTTTATAGAAATATTGCGTAACCCTGGTCTTTTTCTGTAAGGTTGCCTGAACCAACTACGTATATATTCGTTTATTCTAAACAGAAACAAGGAAATGGAGAGAAATGACGGAGGGATGGCTCAGCTATGAATATATATTAATAAATCCAATTATATGTATTGAGTACCTTTTTTTCTCTTCCGTTTGCAAATTCAAAATCTTTGTTGAAACGCTTCGAAAAATATTGCAAGCATTTGAATTCATTATCCATAGCATAACAATTCGCGCAAATCTATTATTTCACTATTCTTCACTATCTCTTATGCGCCAATGTTATTCTCTTTCAACCTCTACTCTTTTTCTTTCTCTCCCATATATGTTTGTCTGTTTGTATGTTTGTATATCAATATCCCTGTCTGTCTCTTTAATTATATTTATCTATCTATCTATATATCTATGTGTCCATTTATCTACCTACCTGCCTACCTACCTAACTACACGTAGCTCCCGATCCATTTCGTTATCTCATTCTATACTTACCCTCACATATAGACATTCACACATATATATATACACGTTTGTGTGTGTGTATATCTGTTTGTATGTATACATATATATATATGTGCATATTTATATATGTGTGAATGTGTACATGCATGTGGGGCGTATGTATAATATATATATATTTATATATATGCATAATATATATACATACATATATATATATATACATATATATATATATATATATATATATATATATATATATATATATATATATAATACGTATGTATGATATATATGTATGTATATATTTATGTATGTATGTGTACCTATAGATATATATATACACACATAAATACGTGCATACATATAGCTCAAGGTAAGAAAAGGACGAGAGAAAATAACATTGCCGCGTAGGGGATAGTGAATTGTGTGCGTGTGTGTTTGTGTGTGTGTTTGCGGGTGTCTGTGTGTGTGTGTGTGTGTGTGCGCGCACGTACGCATGCATATTCTTCGATAGGAGAATTTATTTTGATATAAAACATATTCTAGGAAAGATGTATAAAATTATAACTTGAATGCATCGTTTGGCCTTTGCTATTGCAGATTTGAGGGGGTGCATAATAGGACAATATTGTAGAATTACACGGTACAACTGTGAAATATATTCCCATCAATGATATACTAGAGAGCACAAGCTCTCTCTCTTTCTCTCTCTCTCTCTCTCTCTCTCTCTCTCTCTCTCTCTCTCTCTCTCAAATTATTGACTTCTTTTGCGGCAATTACCATCACTTGTATTCTCCCTACAGATGGAGATTCCTTGCACTTGATAGCCTTGTTAGAATCCTTGCTGTATTTTCCGTAATATATCACTTATGCAATCTTATCACCGAGCAATGTCCGTTCATGAATATCTGTACTCCTTAACGAAGTCATGTTTATAAACATGCATTTTGAATAGTGTTCTCAGCAATGACCTGACTGAAGATGCGTTCTAAGTGGTATACATTACTTATCAGACCATTATCCCAGCGATCCACTGATTTATGGAAAACTTTGTCTTTAAAATTTATGTACATAATATAGGCAAGTGTTTTGCCGCGAAGCATTTTTGAATTGGGATTCAATATGCCTAAGTTGAAGAATTTACGCTGACATAAAACATATTACCTTGCACAGATAATTCCATTAAAATTATCGTTCAAGATAATGTACGCAAATAAAATTAAAGGCTTTCACACTAAGCTATCTTTTCTACTCAAGGATCGATATTTTGGTGGAGGGGGCTAGTCGATTTGATCGACCTCAGCACGCAACAGCTACTTAATTTATCGACACACAAAGGATGAAAGGCAAAGTCAACCTCGGCGGAATTTTAACTCAGAACGTAAAGACAGACGAAATACCGCTAAGCGTTTTGCCCAACGTGCTAACGCCTCTGCCAGCTCGCCACCCTTAGTACACTTAGCTATCAACTAAAACATTAGAAGCCAATTAAAGCGTTCGTTACACGTAGAGATAAGGATTTGGAATTCGGGCTTCTATCTTTTCTCTTATTCTTTTATTTGTTTCAATTATTTCACTGCGGCCATGCTAGAGTGCCGCCTTTAGTCGAATAAATCGACCCCAGGATCATTTCTTTGTAAGCCCAGTGCTTATTCTATCTGTCTTTTTTGACAAACCGCTAGGTAAAGAGGACGTAAAACCACCACCATCGGTTGTAAGGCGATGTTGGGGGGACAAACATAGATATACAAACATAAACACACACATACATACATACATAATATATATATATATATATATATATATATCACATACATACATACATACATACATACATTATATATATATATATATATATATATATATATATACGACACGTTTCTTTCAGTTTCCGTCTACCAAATCCACTCACGTGGCATTGGTTGGCCCGAGGCTGTAGTAGAAGACACTTGCCGAAGGTGCCACGCAGTGGGACTGAACCCTGAACCATGTGGTTGGTGAGCAAGCTACTTACCACACAGCCACTCTGGATAAAGGAGAATTTCAGAACTCTATATAGAATGAAATAGAAAACAGATTTTTTTTTCATAGGTTCAGAAGTGTCAGACTAGCAAGATGTCTTCGAGTCAGCTTTCTCCTTTCTGGATACGAGAAGCCTTATATTCAAGATTGATACTTGGGCAGAGGGTTATGCATCCCAGGACTCCGATAATTACTGGTATAAACCTGAACCTATGTGTGTATGCATGTTTGTATATATGTATGCATGTATGTATGCATGTATGTATGCATGTATGCATGTATGTATGTATGTATGTACGCATGTATGTACGTATGTATGTACGTATGTACGGATGTTTCTTCTGTTTTTAATTATTTAAGCTAACAAAGAAACAAAGATCCATCTTTGAAATGTAAATAACAAAAACTGTCACATTTCAAACCTGAGAAAAGTCATGCATAGTTTTATTGTTCCGCTTACAGATTGTTGCAATAATGTTCGAATCAGTTGGTTGATTTCTTTTTCTGAAACTCCAACCTTATCCAGACTGACAGTTAGGCATGCATGCATGTATGTCTCTTTTATTTTTTAATTACTATAAATCTTTCACTGAGGAGGGGGCAGGTCGGCAACAAAGCGACAAGACTCCATCTTTTTGGATGTAGTTAACAGACAAATTCACATTTGGAACTTGAGAAACGTCTTGCACATTTTTACTGTTCCACTCACAGATTGGACTTGTTATGTACGAATTAGCTGGTCGATCAATCTTTCTGAAAATCGCAATTTATCTCTATTATATCATTGATGGGAATATATTTCGCTGTTGTACTTTGTAATTCTACAATATTCATGTACGTATGTATGTATGTATGTATGTATGTATGTATGTATGTATGTATGTATGTATGTACGCATGCACCTATGTTTGTATGTACGTACGCATGTATGTATGCATGTATGTATTTATGTATCTATTTACGTATACTATAATTTTATTTTCTGAATCTGTATATAAACAAATAATGAATCGTTTTCTAATACATAAGTAACATCGACTGAGTTAATGTGTATGAATGTGTGTGTATGTATACACACACGCACACACACACACACACACACACATATCTATATACATATATATATATATATATATATATATATATATATATATATATATATATATATATATATATATATATATATATATATATATATATATATAGATATGCATGTGGTGTATATATGCATACAAGCACCAATACATAAATTTATATCTATGCATATTTGCAAGCAAGCATATCATTGCATATATGCAGCTGCATCGTTCTCGCCACCTTAAAGGACGCTATTTTTTTTCTTTCTCTTACAACACAGATGAATCCATTTACCATATACAAACATTTACAGTGTTCTCATTTAAAATCTATGTAACCGGCGCACTGCTAATTGGTATTCTTTGATCTAATGTTGCGAATCTCTGTCTTTTTAACAGACCTTGCTTTTGATCTACAGAGTTTTTACCAGTCCTATCCATAGGACTATTTTGGTTGGGCTATCCACGTAAGAATCAACCACATGTCTATGTGAAAAGCTCGTTAAACCCGGAAATGATCGACCACACTTCTATTTGAAAAGCTGTACAAGATTTTGGGTTAATACTAGCAAGCACTTAAAATAACCTGACTCTACGGATACACACCACATAAACCACGCCTCTCAATCCTCACCACATTCTAAATAAATAAATGTTTATTTATATCTTTATTTTTATATTATCTATCTATCTATCTATCTATCTATCTATCTATCTATCTATCTATCTATCTATCTATCTATCTATATATCTATCTATCTATCCATCTATCTATCTATCTATCTATCTCTGATCTGGACGGATGCTAGTCACATCGGCTCGCAAGTAAGTTGGCCTTTTATATGTCAAAACTTTTGCAGTTTTAAAATATTTTTTGTGGAAGAGGTGTATAAGTCTATACACTTCGACCCTATTGGGTTTTTGTAATAGGAAGTGGCTCCTTCTGGAGTTTATTTCCAAAAGTTTTTGATTTTTCTCCGGCTTATTTGCCATATTTCGTAAAAGAAATATGGCTAGGCCTTCACACGTGGTCGATTTGCCTCTAACAGCAGGCAAGGAGACTGACCAACAAGTCGTTCCGCATGAACGAACACAAGACGTAGAGACCAGGAATGCTGCGTTTACTACTACTGCCTTCACCACCTCCACTACCACCATTACGACCGCCACCAACGACAACAAAACCAAAACCACTACTGCCACCGTCATCGCAGCCACCACTACCACCAAGAACAACAATAACAAAAAGAACAACAACAACTCCACTCCTCTTTTGTTCCTTTCACCACAGACAACGGAAGGAGAGAAAGAGAAGAGCATGATGGCCAAACAATTTGCTCAAATACGCCTGAACGCCGAAGAAAACTATGAAAAAAATTTCCCGCCACTTCGTAACTCATATGAAGGTCAGAGGAATACACAAGAAGAAGGTCACCCATCTGCCACAACAACAACACCTGTCAGCATCACAACCGCCAACAACAACGCTAATACAGCAACAGTCACCTCTGCCATCAACACCAGCACCACCACCAACAACAACAATAACAAGATCAAAACAAACTTCGCCGAGGCGATAAAGGAAAAAACGACGGTAGTATCTTTTACTGCACAGCAGATAAAAGATACAAAGGCTTTACTTACGAAAGAAAATGGCGAGGTGCGGATCAACATACCACAAGACATTTTAGAAGACACAAACAAAAAGACCATTATTTATAAAATTTTAAACTCAAAAACAAAAAAACTAGAAAAAGCAAGCACGGAAAAGATCGAGAAATGCTTGAGATCTGTATGGCAATATAAGGATTATGTAACTTGGTGGCATAAATTTGCCCATGTGCAAGTTATTTTTCAAAGTGAAGAGTTAGCGAAACGATTCTCAACGCTAACTCTTAAGACAGAAGAGTTAACAATGATACCGAGTTACCTTGGTCAGAGGGTAACAAGGGTTATCATAAAAAATATTCCTCCCACGGTAGACACACTATGGATAACATCAGCCGTATGTGTCGATATGGAGGAAGTTGATATATTGCAAATTAATGTTTCTGAAAAGCAACAGTGGGTGGGTAAAAAAATGGAGATCCTTCTCCATATTACCCAGGAGTCACTAAATAAAATACCCACCTACATAAAGTTACCATCAACGCAAAGGCTGTATGTAGTGGTGGAAGGCAGACAACCACGCTGTTACATATGGGGCAGTGAAGCTCACTTCCAAAAGGACTGCAATTCTGCCGCGAAACAACAGCAACAACAACAACAACAGCCACGGGAAAACCAAAAACCCAAAACACCAGCATTATTACCCACACCACCGTATGCACAACTGATCAAGCAGCTATATGCGAAAACGAAAGAACGGCAACAACGAACAAACCAACCCAACCAAACAACACCACCACCTGAGTCAAAAACAGAAACAACACCACCAACAACAACTAAAGACAGACCAACACCAACACCAAGAACAACAACCAAGAAGACAACCACTGAGAACGAAGAAAAGACCAATACTACTCCCAATTCCCCAACAACACACACACCACACACACCACACACCACAACACCATCGACAAACACACAAATAGAACCAAATGCTTTGCCTTTACCCCCTTCTGATTCGTCAGACATTTCGTCTAACGATGAAAGTTCTACAGAATGGCAAATAGCCACAGGAAGTAAAAGAAAAAGATCAAAAACAACCCCAAAATTAAATGCATGCAAAGCAGGGAAATATGTAACCGCTGAAAGCCCCTTGCACAAACAAACCAGCACCAACATCACAAAAACACACACAATGCTATCAGCGATAGACACAACAAACACAAAATTAATGGACTACATCATATCGCAAACAAACATTTCTGAAGATAATTATAAGCTGAACAATCATCCACGCACTACACCACCGAAACACATCAAAATAGTTCACATCACACAAACGCAGCACCACACACTCAAAACCCTCTTTCCAAATGCGGTTGGGGGGTTCCAAAAATATTTATCAAAGAAACTCTTCAAAAACCTCATCCAAGATACTTCAAAAGAAGAGGAAGCTAAAACTTTCGAAACGAGTAAGTAACCTTCTCTCTTGTCTCTTTTACTGTCGTGTATGAAACACAAATTTCGACTTCAACTATGCTTAAATTAGGTTGTGTAAATGTACGTGGCTTGGCGTCAGCTTGGAAGCAAGGTTACCTTCTAAATGACATCAAGTCACAGAACATAGAAATCATAGCTATCAGTGAAACCAGACTCAGTAACCCGCGGGCCCTCAAGTCCATGTTTGGTGGACATTTCGACATTTATTTTTCTCCCTGTCTGCCAAACATGGGTGGTGGTGGTACCGCGGTGCTTTTTCGGAAGAGTCTGAACCTAAAAGTAAGGCCAATATTCCTAGACCCGGAGGGTAGGCTGGTTGTCTTGGACGTCGATAGCACAAACGGGTGTGCTTTCCGTCTGGTGGCAGTGTATGCACCGTCCTTAACGGGTCGGGCGGATTTCCTTAGACGTCTAGAGGTTTTCCTGGGAACGTCACGACCTTTACTGTTAGTAGGGGACTGGAACGCTACCTTGGACACGCATATAGACTATGTGGGAGTGGATAGGAGTAGAAGGGGATGTAAGTGCCTCAAAGACCTGCTCAGACGTTTCCATTTGTCTGACAGGTTCCGACTCGACCATCCGAACGTGCCAACGTGGACTTGGACAAACCGCGTCGGATCGTCGAGATCGTATCTAGATAGAGTTCTATGTAGGACAGCGGATAGAGATAGTGTAGGATGTCCACAATTTAAAATAGTCAGCTACACAGATCACAAGTTTGTGACGTGTACGCTCGACTTAGATAAGACACATAGGCAGGGTCCCGGTTACTGGAAACTGAACGCTTCGCTCTTAGCGCGGCAGGTTTACAGGAACCGGATTAGCGAATTAATTAAGAGGGCGTTAACAGGAGCCATCGTTAACAACCGCTGGTGGTTTGCCCTGAAAATGGCAATCAAATCGGAATCTATTAGGTTTAGTAAAGAACAAGCGATAGATCGAAATAGAGTAGAGGGAGACTTAGTTAAGAAACTAGAAGAGGCACTTACAACTGGCAGCGCAACCAACGTTTTGGCTGCGAGGATGGCCCTCGACCAACACCTCAACGCCAAACACGAAGGTTGCGTCGTCAGAGCTAAAATGCGTGCCTTAAGGAACGAAGGGATCGAAGCTGCGCGAGAAGCCCGGGTGGCGGAGGCGCAACGCGGTAACAGAGCCACCATTCGGTCTCTAATCGATGAACAGGGATGTAGTCTGCTCGACCCCGAAAGGATGTGTGGGGCCTTTCAACAGCACTTTGCTCGACTGTTCGGTGCGAGCGGTGAGTCGGAACGCAGGATGGACTTCACTGCCTACCTGACCGGCCTGCCGCGGCTCTCGGCGGGAGAGGCAGAGTGTTGTGAGGGTCCCATCACAGCTGCTGAAGTAAGGGATGCTATGGCGGGCTGCGCGAGGGATAAGTCACCTGGATTGGATGGTCTACCCTACGAGCTGTATTGTCAAATGCCAGACTTGTTTGGCGACCTCTTGGCATCAGTCTACTGCAACTGGCAACAAAACGGGAGAATTCCCGGTTTCGTGAGCCGAGGTGCAGTGACATTGCTGAAGAAAGACCCAAACAAGGGGAATTTTATAGATAATTTCAGGCCCATCACTCTGCTCAACGCAGACTTGAAAATTTTGGCCAAAGTAATAGCCGAGAGGTTGGCGCTTGTCATCGATAAACTGGTCGACAGGGCGCAAACATGCGCCGTGCCGGGCAGAAGTATCCATGACAACCTCCACCTCATGCGCTACATCATGGACAGGGTAGTTAAGGATCCTGGCATGGGTGGGGCGCTGATCAATTTAGATCAATCTAAAGCCTTCGATAGGGTCGACCATCGATACCTAGCGGCCGTCCTCAGGGCAGCTGGCTTTGGTCCCGTCTTCCGCGGTTGGATCGCTGCCTTGTATAGCGGCATCCGATCGGTAATACGGGTAAACGGTCACCTGTCAAAACCGTTCGACATCACGCGTTCGGTCCGTCAGGGATGTCCCTTGTCGGCGCTTCTGTATGTATTGACGATCGAACCACTACTGCGGAAGCTGGCGACACTGAGGGGTATCCCACGAGAGCTGGGTTGCGGGACGAGCGTGTCTGCATATGCGGACGATGTCACCGTCATAGTGTCGAGCGAAAAGCACGTCGAGATGCTAGGCGAGACACTTAAAGAATACGAAACGGTGACAGGAGCAAAAATTAACCCGGAAAAGTCAGTGGGTTTGTTACTCGGCACCTGGAGAAGCAAGCCCATACCGTCCAACAGTGACTCCGTAGTGGGACGCTGGACGGACGGACCGGTTAAACTGCTCGGGGTCTGGTTCAGTCCGGACCTCCAAATGGATAAGAACTGGGACGAGATTACCAGTAGAGTGATCAAACTCAGCCAAACATGGGCTGAGAGAAAGTTATCTCTAAAAGGCCGGGCGGAGGTGGCTAATGTGTATATGGCATCAGTCATCGATTACCGCCTGACCGTCGTGCCTTGTCCCGATGCCACCATCACGAAACTAGAACGCATACTTTTCCGCTTTCTGTGGAAGGGTGGCGTTCCGATGGTGAGGCGATCCATTTGCTGTCAACAACCGTTACGTGGAGGACTGGGGATGCCGTGGTTAATGATGCGCAGACATGCGCTGAGACTGCGGCATCTCTGGAACTTCATTGACGACGGTGAACAGGTGTGGGCGCCGTTTGTGAGGCACGCCTTCCCGCAGCTCGTCTCACTCACCGAACTGCAAACATGGATCAGGAAGAGACCGAAACTGGGCGAATGGCACCGCGAGTGTCGCCAAGCTCTACAACAGCTCTGCCGTCCGGGATCAAACTTGTGCAACTTCCAAACGACCAATGCGTTCTATAGAGGACTAGTGGAGGGGAGGTCTGACGACACTCTCGGGGCAAACCTGGGTGTCGACGAGAAATTCTTAACCCGCCTTTTCAAGACGACGTTCGGGCCGGGGCCAATGGATAATTTCCAGAGATCCCTGGCTTGGCAATGCTATCGAGACGCACTACCAGTTCGAGAGAAGATCTACAGACACGGTTCGAAAACCACCGGACCGACCTGCCCGAGATGCGGTCAGAGCGACGAAACCGTTCTGCACGCACTCGTGCAGTGTCCAGATATTTCAGAGCTGTGGACCTTCGTCGAACGGCTGTTGTCGCGTGTGGGACGAGTCCACTTATCAGCCGAGTCTATCGTGAATATTGTTCCGCCACCTTCCTTTAAACGGGAAGGAAAAACGGTTTTTGTAACACTGATAGCTATGGCAAAAGAATGCGTGTGGTGGACGCGTTTGAAAGGTCTACAAACAAACACTTTCCTCTCTGGTCAGTCCCTCGTCAACTTTTTCAAGTACCACTTGAAAAGGAGGATGAGGATAGAGAGGAAAGTGTTGTCGAATGAAAGTTTCAATAAAAAATGGGTAAATGTGGCAAGAATGGTAAGAATGAAAGACGACACCATTTTAAGCATAGACTTGTAACAAAAAGAGACAAAAAGAGAGAAGGTACTTACTTTCATGTACCTTAAAAAAAAAAAGCCTGAGGTGACCGTGGTCTTTTCCGTAGGCTTTTCTCTCCACGGATAAACCTAATCTGTTCCCCGTTTTTTACATCGACTGTGATACACGATCCCTATTGATCGCCCCCTCCCACGTTTTTTTTTTTTTTTCTTCCCGCGATCCCTTTTGATCCAAATTATCCCCCCCCCCCAAAAGCTCTACTTTGTAATTTGTCCATTTTCTGTATTTAGCCCTGTGTGGCTATAATAAAAAGATATCTATCTATCTGTCTATTTGTCTGTCTATCTATCTATCTATCTATCTATCTATCTATCTATCTGTCTATCTATCTATCTGTCTGTCTGTCTGTCTGTATGTATGTATGTCTGTCTGTCTGTCTGTCTGTGTGTCTGTCTGTCTGTCTGTCTGTATGTATGTATGTATGTATGTATGTATGTATGTATGTACGTATTCACTTCGTAATCCATTTAACTACATGAATATATATTCAATCTTCCTGTCCCCTCTCACTTTCTGTCTCTCACACTCACTCTCTACATGTGTATATACATATATATGTATATACACACATACATACACACATACACACATATACATACACGTAAACTTTTAAAAATTAATATTCTTTCTATTTAATTGCTTACACCTGTACATTCGCGTCAACTACAAGAATGTCTTTAGATGAGTATATATATGACCATAAAGACGTAAAAAAAATGTCTTTGATGTGAAATATCATATAAAAGGCTAAAATCATTGAAGACGGCTGCCGCCTGTTCATACTTCCTCAAAAGTCAAAGCATAAGAAAATATGCTGACGTCGATGCCATATATCATCGACATTTTACAAGAAAAGGTTAGCATAATTTCACAAAAAATATAATCTCAAAAGGAGAAATTTATAAAAAAAATTTAATTCAGAACAAGAATTAACAATGTTGAAAATAGTAAAAGTAAGAAATTTGGAGTTACAAATCAAATAACAATATTGTAAAAAATTCAACAAACATAACAAGTAACAATATTGTTAGAGTAACTCAACAAATAACAAACGTATATACATCTATGTACATGTATTGCAGGAGATGAATATCAAAATGTCTACTAGGTAGTTGTAATCACAAGATTGATGTTATATTCTCCAGAATGTAGTTATGGCCAGCTAATGGATGTTAGAATTTCCACAATGTAGTATGATCACAAGACAGATTTTATAGTCACTACAATGTTAAGATTAGAGGAAGGATGGTAAAGGTTCTGCTATTAATTATGATCACAAAATGATGTTATAGTATGTACACTGTAGTTTAGGCCCCGAAATGATGTTAAAGTCTATACACTGTAGTTAAGATCACGAAATGATGTTATAGTCTCTGCAATGCAGTAATGATCACGAAATGATGTTATAGTCTCTGCAATGCAGTTATGACCACGAAATGATGTTATAGTCGTCACAGTGCAGTTGTGATCCCGAAATAAATGTTATAAACTCTACAATGTACCTATGGTCAGAAGGTGCGTGTTATAATCTTTACAGTGTAGTTATGATCCGGAAATAGATGTTATAGTCGTTACAGTGTGGTTACCCTCACGGAATAGCTGTCATATATTGTAGAATGTGGTTATTACCACGAAATTGATGTTATGGTCTCTACAAACAATTATAATCACGTGATAGATGCTGTAGTCTCTACAATGTAGGTGTGATCGCGAAAGATGTTATTGTCTCTACAATGCAGTTATGATCACAAGGTGGGTGTTATAGTCTCTAGAATGTAGTTTTGGTCACGTGTTATATGTCATAGACTCTACAATTTAATGATCACGTGATGAATGTTATTGTAACCATAGTGTTTTGATGACCACAAAATGGAGGTATTACTCTATACAGTGTATTTATAGAGGTGGGCTGGCTGTTACACAGTGTTTACTGTGTCACTGTAATCTAGTTAATAAATAGTCTCTACTGCAATACTAAGTTCAGGAGAATGTTGTTGTCTCTACTGTAAAACTGAGATCTCGACTTGGTTGTTCTTATCTCGACTGTAAAGTTTTGATCTCGACTTGGTTGTTGTTATGTCTACTGCAAAACAGATCTGGATTTGATTGTTGTTATCTTTTCTGTATATTTAAGATGAGGACGGAGTTATTAACTCAAATGTAGTATTGATATTAGGATCGCTGTTCCAATGCGTTGATGTTCGTTGAAGAATGAGCTGGATATTATAGATCAAATAAGTTTTTTTTCAAACACATGGTATCTATAGATATTTAGCTGCTGTTGATGCCGATGGAAGCTGGTTTCATAAATTTTCATCATGATGTTGAAAGCCCAATCCTGGTTCGTCAAACGTATCAATTTCGTCATTGGGGGCGGCAGGCGCTGTTTTACAAAGGCTCAAAGATATTCCTTAATAACTGGTTAATAAAGTAACCGTATCCTGGAGGAGATCGGTGTTGAAAATACTAGGCAATAGTATTTTAAAAAAGCATGATTGTATATAATAGGTGACCATGTTAAATTTATCTGACGCTGGCTGTTTTAAGAAATAAGTCAATGTTGTTTTCCAGAGACGTTGTCCGTTATGCATAATTGTTGTGGCTGAGTGTTTATTATACCCGCACTATTATGGCATATATTTGGATGTATATATTATGGCATATATTTGGATGGTGGTGTAAGTAATATTGTCTTTACATTACTAACAGGAGTAGCTGGGCGTTATTGTTGCTATACTCTCAATTTGATTGTGAACAAAGCTGAGTGCGTGAAGTAGTTTCCATGTTGTTGGTAACAGGAGCTGAGTATTAGAATTGGAATATCCATATTATTGTGAACAACAGCTGAATGTATTATTTATAATATTTAGGTTATTGATAATTGTAGCTATGTTTCACTGTAACTAAGTTAATTTTAGCAATATGTTATATATATGATAGATAAAGCAGGTGAAGTTAAAAGTGTTGTAAATATGATCTTCAGTGGAATACAGGTGTTATATACAGCCTCCAGATTAATGCAGAAACAATTGTTGCTACTGCATTATCAGCGAAGTTATTTATAACACAAACCGCTTACTTCTATATATTCATTATATGCCGACAATATGTTAGTTATCGATGGAGTTAGATGAATAATATACACAATGTGATTAGTAGTCAATCAATCATTCTGTTACATTAAGTTGATATGCAACTGTATATTATTCGTGTTCGGCTGTTTTAGTTTCCATTTTATGTTACCAAATGCCGGTCCGAAATATTGTTCAATGTTATTGTTAACAAGAGCTGGTTACTGGAAGAACTCTAGATAGTGCTGTTAACATGCGTTAGTTGTTAAAAGCATCTTCGCCACATGTTATTGGTAGCAGCTGATGGGTGCTGGTGTCCGAAATACTGTTCAATGTTATTGTTAACAAGAACTGGTTACTGGAAGAACTATAGATGGTGCTGTTAACATGCGTTAGTTGTTAAAAGCATATATTTCTCACATGTTATTACTAGCAGCTGATAGGTGATGGTGTCCGAAATATTGTTGCTTTAGTTAATATCAGCTGGCTGTTAAAAGAGCATCGCATGGTGTTGACGACAACCGCTTGTTGTTAAAAGATGTCCCTAATATAATATTTACTGGTGTCTGGTGCTATATTCTGCAACTGTTGGATTGATGTCCGAAATATTCTCTCAATTTTGTGTTTAACACATGTTCGCTGCTGGAAGGTGTCTCCCAGACATCTTTATAGGAGAGTCTGGTGTTATTTTCTCCATTTTACTGTTAACAGTTGTTGGCCGTTGCTATTCGAAATATTACTTTTATATGTAATCTTTAAGATGAGCTAGACGTTACAGGAGTGTTAAGTTTTATGCTCGTCTATTCCTTGTGATGTTCACTAGACACTTGGTGTTATGCATACTCTTCTTTATATTTGAGAGGAACTAGATGTTACAGCGTATTCTTGGGTTTATATTACAAGCTGTACTTTGTCCAAGTATTGAATATTTATGCTGAAATCACAGCATAGTTACACGCTAATCAATTTCCTTTGAATAAGACAGAAGTCTTTAAAAAAGAAAGGGCCTTAAGTAATGTAGGCAGACATATAATGTCGGGCGGTATAAATGTAAGTGGAACAGCTTTGATCATGGTCTGCCGACATGTGACCGAGTTGATCCCTACCAAACAAGTACAACATCGAGCTGTACTGTTAGTAGTGTTGTTAGTGTTGTTAGTATAATGGGGGAGGCCCGTTAGTGGTATTAGTAGGGACGTTAGTGATGTTAGTGGTGTTACAGGTCGAGGGAAATGGGGAGTTAGCGTGTTAGCCGTACTACTTGAGTGTTGGCGTTGTTTAGTTCCGAAATCATTCTCTGTCCCATATAGACTTGCCTATAATTAAAAGCATTCCAGCCACACGAAGCCCTTCATTGGACACCAGGTTACATTATTCAATGTGATCTTCCTGTTTAGATGTTAGGAATGTTGTCATATAAGAGATTTAGCCTTTGTATCGATGGTTCACCGTACAGCTCTCTATTCATCCTGCAACGCCAGTGGCCATTTGATGTGTCTCCGACGAAGTGTTATCTTCGTAATTTTAGATGTTTCTTCATACTCAACACTTCATAAAAAGGTATTTCATCGCTTGAACACGTTGTTCCTTGTAATACAACAGGGTTGACATGTATTGATGATAATGTACAGAGTTCTATTACAACTAGACTGATATTGCTTCAATGTTGTTTACACGAAGGCACCAGACTTAATATTAATATATTTACGTGTACATTTCTTATAAAATAGAGTTCTTTTAGTTTTCTCTAATGTCATTTTTCATCGGGTAGTATTCAAGTTTATCTACCGGAATGTTATTTGCACCATGTATGCAGCGAGTTTAAATGTTATAAATTTACTCGTTGGTATGTTTAAAAGCAATTATTTGTTATACAACACCAGCTTTGTTGTATGTAACCAGAATTAGATCTTATTAAATCACTGGTTATTATATATAATATACAGTGTTTGAATGTTACACTTTATATTTAACAGCAATTGGATTATATATTTAACAGTTGTTAGATATGTTTGTTATAGAAACTATTTTATATGTTGTTTTATCATTGATATAAGTGTTCTTTATTATCATATATTTACTCGGCTGTTGTTCTTCCACTTAAAATTGTATAAATTTTATAAATTTGCCATAATCTTGTGCGCCATTTTGTTTGTTTCGCCTATTCAACTTTCTTCTATGTTTCAGCCTTTGTCCAACATCATCACCTGTGGGCGTAATATTGTGTGATGGCAATCGTCACATTGTCGTGTAAATGAAAATCTGAAGACTTCGATGAGCCCAGCATATATTTTTCACTTGATAGTTATAATAGTTATATAAACACTAATTTATTAGTGGAATCTGAAACGAAGATAAAATCAGTATGAACGAGAAAAGTCAAAAATAAAGTCGTAATTCTAAGAAACATTTAAATTATTATAATGTTAATTTTCTAATCAACATATTTTCTAATTAAAATTTCTATAAATGTTTTAGTTTCGTTATACTGTTTATTTTTCATGTTTGTGAGTGTATGTTTTGCTTTGTCATATAATAGAATTATGCGTGAAGTGTGTGCGTATATGGGATTGTCACATAAATAATATACAATAAATTATAACGTCACCTCCTCCATGTTGAATGTATATGTACTGTAAGCGGTAAGGCAGAAATCTTTCCATATTCTCAGCTTTGTTCACATTCTCGTCATTATTCTCTGGGCTCCATGTGTCATTAGGTAGAGTTTCAACCATGTTCAATTCAAAGAATGTTTTCAAACACCAGAACAAAAAATGATTTTAAGTTTAGCTAACAAAAGCTATTAACCTTTGTGATATGAAATTCATTAGGCACTAAATGGGAATGTGGTACGTTTCTATTTCAGGAATATATCACTTGCATTATAGATAGATGCCTTGATATGAATTTCTCAGGAGTTACATATCAAAGATGTATTCTTTCTTGTATTTTCAGAAGAACTGAGATATGAAGTCATTCTTTGTATTTAAATATAGAATATTATAAAGTCTCTCTGAAGTTTAAAAACAAATTTAAACTGTTATAATATCCATTCCTGTTTAACTAGTATGACTGTAATTTTATTCCAATATTTCTCTCCCATCTCATCTCAGTTTATTTGATAGTTCTCTCAACTGTTATCCTTTTATCCGATTGCTACATCCTCCGTAAAGCTGCTGCCAGATTTTTACACATTTCACTTCATATATCCTTGCTATCAAATGTTTTATTACTTTAACGCTACCGTATTCTATCTGTTATTGGAGCTATTTACTTTCATCTTTTAAACCAAGTACTTATAAACATAATTTCAGTTCTGATGTATTCTTGATTAGAAATTATATTCTCTCAATGTTTAAACATATCCCTCAACGGCACTGGAATCCACCCTAAATACCGTTCCTGAAAATTGTTGATGATTTCGGTTCCTTCAACCTTACATACGTTCGCCCGGATGATCCAGACACACTTACAAATTCACGGCTTGCATCATATTAGCAAAATTTCAAGGGCATTCGTCCAGTAACTGTGCAAGATTCAGAAAGTGATCAGACTGGAGATTTAATAATCGCTAACCAGTGAATAGATATCGATAGATATCGATACACAAAGAAAACTCTGAACAGTTCAAGCAGTTTACAAATCCTCACACCAGTCAGTGTAAAAGCAAGAATATTTATTTTCACCATCTTGCTTGACAGTGGTTATGTTGATACACCATCTTGCTTGACAATGGTTATGTTGATACAGTAGCACACAAATGTGGGATATTTGGAACACTTTGTAGCTTGTATTATACAGTTAGAACAACTGTATAACTTAGCTTTTAATAGAGTAAAAGACAGTAATGTAGACGTGGTAACTCAGAGATGAAATCCTCCAAATTTGAGGTCCCTATTCCGGAATATTCTTACAATTTCCGGATGACAGTTATCAGAAAATCCATTTTAGTACCGATCGAACGACGCTTTCTTATTTCTCCTAATGTTCTCGATTGAAGATTCGAAAATTTAATATTCTAATAATGCCTGGTATTGTTGTTATTTTGTGCGTGCGTGCGTGTGTGTGTGTGTGTGTGTGTGTGTGGTTTTGCAGGTTTTGTCGGTGTGTGGTTGATGTGATGTAATCAATATAAACATGGCACTTTACCTCCACCATTTGTCTAATTCATTATTCAAGGCAGAAATGCAGCAATTTTATAATCTCCGCAGGTTTTGCTCATAATGTAATTATATCCAGACTTCCATTTCCACGTGTGTTTAGTTATCGTCCTCATCAGATCTCAGGACTGGAAAAGAAAACATTTTTCTCTTTAGCGAAGATATATATTTTTAACATGTGAATTGAAATTCTGATATTTATATTCTAGGGTCCTAAATAATCAACGGATTATTAATCTACTTATCGTTTATACTAAATAGGTATTATGTATCAGTGTTGTTTTATTTGTTATCCTTTCATCTCATTTTTACATGATTTTTATTGTTGCTATATATTTTCTCCGTATCAGCCGTTTATATAATAATGAATGTTTCTTTTAGCTTTGCCATTTCATTCTATTTTTCTTACATTTATTGCTATAATCGTCCTCCGTAATCTTTTGAACAATATTCTTTGCACATATAATTTTAGTGTTCTTGTTATTTGAGTCTAAATTGTAGAAACTCTATAATGCTTACCTAAAATCTCAAAATACTTACCTAAAATCTCAAAATACTTACCTAAAACTCAAAATACTTACCACTTACTTGTGTCCCTTTCCCCAGCGAATGCTTTTCACGAAAGCATCGCCATTGGTAGTCTTTGCATGAAATTGATAATCCTTTCCGGCTGGGCGGTAGAAGGTATTTTTGCTGTTAACGTGTATCACAGTTGGGGTAAGAGAGCGATTTGCGCAGCCGAAGAAACGGCGTACGCGGTCGCAGAATTTTCTCATTCTACTTGGCATTTTTCAAGTATAAATTACAATTCAACAAGATAAATATATGAACTAATTGAATGCAAGCAATCAAAGAATTATATATTATCCTTAAGAAGTTGACTTGTAGCGTCAGTTAGGCAACTGAAAAAAGTAAAAAGTGAAAATATTTTTCGAATGGTATACGTCACAATCTTTGTTGATTATGAGATTGTGACGTCAGCAAGTAAGTGAATAGGCAGAATCGTTGTTACGTAGTAGGCTGCAATAACATTTTTTATTTTTACCAATGCTTTGCTGTCTGATTTCGAATTCCAGCGATGCTAACTAACGTCGAGTTTTAATTTTCTTTTACTTTTTATTTTTTTTTTTGAGTCGCGAAGTAAAATACCAGTCTAGTACTGGACTTAACTACAGAATTGGATGTATTTCATCATTATTGCTTATATTACGCATGAAAATTTTTATTGTGAATTAGTATGTGCAGAAATGCTTTCCCGGTTTAAATAAAACAGCATTATTCACCGATCAACTTTCCATTGAAAAAGTTGTGCTGGAGTACACGTTACAATACTCGGAGTAACCAGAACGGCCTGCAGTAAAACGCTCACCCTAAACCCCTCATATACCACCATTTTTCTCCCCTATCTCTCTCTCTCTCTCTCTCTCACTCTATCTATCTATCTATCTCTCTCTATATCTATCTATCTATCTCTGTCTATCTATCTATCTAATCTATTTACCTATCTTTTTATCTGTGTGTGTGTATCGATGTATGTATTTGAGTTCAAACTCATACACACACACACACACACACACACTCACACACACACACACACACATTCACACACACACACACACACACACACACACACATTTATATATATGATTGCCACCCTGCAAAAATAAAATAGACACATTGAATGGTAATGATTATCGAGTCAGTAGCAATTAAATCACATTTAATTTTCGAAATTTAATAGAATCTGCAGAGAGACTGTAATTGTTTTATGAAAGCCTGTTTTCAAAGTGTAGAGCGTTCTGGTCCAGGCACTAATGCTAATGTCAGGCAATGGAATGGTAAGCATCAAGAAAACTTTCGTTTGGTTTTAGTGCGCATTCCAAAGCAATAGATGACCTCAATTCTTAGTCTGTTGCCGGTTTTGGGAGTTAAATTTATCTTTTATGAATCATAATGAAAGTGTAACGTTTAGGCAAGCGGAATGTATTCTATTGAACCTCTTCGTCCAATCTACTTGGTGAACAAAAATATCATCAAGGTAGATCCGTACATACATAAAAATGGTATCGTCTGGAGCCTAATTTCTTTGCAAATTAAATACTCTTGAATGCTTAACCTGACAGTTTTTTTATTACAAGTGTAAGTCAATGGGGTAAGTCACAACTTCCTCCAAACAGAATCGTCAAATTAATCCTTTCGATGATAAGCAGCACCACATTGTAACACCTGGTACATTAACATAATGTTCATGCCCAATATACCGTTTGTCAGGCCATCAGTAAGTGCAAATGTGGAGTTTAATCGAACCATTTAATTTAAATATAGCCTCATCAATCCGAGCAATCATTTTGTCAAGTGCACCACATTTGATTCCAATTATTTCCATTGGGGGCATGCATTATTCTTGAAATGTAATAATACCAA
>NC_142934.1:107907889-107957889 GCF_046866305.1 Octopus bimaculoides | reverse complement strand
AAACAACCTCAGTCCTGTTCATTGTACAACATGAGTCAAGTGAATTCCATCAGGAATCATAACAGAAATGTTTTGATTTATACAGAACGTGGGACATGTATAGATTCCCATTTGGTGTACGCATCAGAATGTACGAAACGCAACTTGATTTATCTTGGTTGTACAATAGAACAATTATACAAAACATTTAATGGGCACAGATATGATGTCAGGCACAATAACAGTAGTTGGACAGGACTTACCGAACATTTTGTTTCAAGCGGCTGCAATTTTTAAAAAGACTTGAATGTGCATATTCTCAGAAAATATTCAGAATCTGCTTCCCTTTTAATATTCAAAATGCATGAGGAGAAATATGTTTGGGAGTTATTAATATCACGCCCTGGAGGAATGAATAAAATGACAGGAGATATCATAAAATTTACACAAATCTGTTTTGAATATTCTTCTTCTTCCCTTTCTTTTTTTCTTTCCTTTTTTTTTCTCTCCTTTTCCTTTATGTCTTTTTTTCTTTTCGCCAGTTATGAAATCGAAACTTAAAAACTGATGATGTCATTCCATCAACGTGTGGACTCTGGTTGCTGTCGTCCATGCTTTAAATTTGAATTTCTATAATTTTGAATATTTATCACTTTCTACTTTGAACTCGACAAAGACAGGCTTGCTCGCGAAATATCGTTCAACCAATAAAATATCTATTGCAATCGCATCCCGCGCTCGTCTTGTTTGTTTACCTTTGTGAAGAGTTATGTCAATCCTTTTAAATCATTATTATTATTATTATTATTATCATTATTATTATTATTATTATTATTATTATCATTATTATTATTATTATTATTATTATTATTATTATCATTATTATTATTATTATTATTATTATTATTATTATTATTATTATTATTATTATTGTTCAGTAGTTTTATTTTTATAACGTGCTTTCACTTCACTACCGAGCGCAGCTCTGTGCGCCTTGGGTATGTGCTGTGGTTTGCTGTGGTGCTCTTATGTTTACTGTATTGAAAGTGTTTTGTGTAGAACGTGTGCAGTACCCAGTAGTGCAATTTTCTGTATGTTATATATATTTGTAAGTCCTGGTATTTTTGTTATGTATGTGTCTGAATATTTTTTTATTATACCTAAGGCACCTACTATGATAGGAATTGTTTCTGTGTTTAGATTCCACATTCGAGTTATCTCTATTTCCAGGTCTTTGTATTTTGAAAGTTTTTCCATTTCTTTTAGAGAAACGTTGTCATCTGCTGGTATTGATACATCGATTAGAAAGCATTTTTTTTCTTCATGATCTTTGACAACTATATCTGGTCTATTTGCCTTAATTTCTCTATCTGTGTGTATTGGCATATCCCAGAGTATGGTTGCTTTCTCGTTTTCTGTGACCTTTTCTGGCGTGTGTTTATACCATCTTTTTCTGTTGTTATTCCATAGTGTTGGCATAGCTTCCAGTGTATATAGGTCCCAGCTCTGTCGTGTCTGTGAATATATTCCTTCTTAGCCAGGACTGGGCAGCCAGAGATAATATGATTTATTGTTTCTTGTCGATCTCCACATATTCTACAGTTACTTGTTAGATTTCTTTTCATTATGTGTTTTTGGTAATTTCTGGTGGGGAGGCTCTGGTCTTGTGCAGCAATTAAAAATCCTTCAGTCTCTGCTTTGAGTTCTGAGCTTCTCAGCCATTGCTGGGATTTTTCTCTGTCTATTTCTTTCGCATTTAGTTTAGCCCAGTATTTACCATGTAGGGGCTTTTCTTGCCATCGTTTTATCTTGGTCCGTTGCTGTTCTAGTTTTAGTTTGGATTTCATTTGTTTTATAGCTTTTGTTGTTTCTTCTTCTTCTTCTTCTTCTTCTTCTTCTTCTTCTTCTTCTTCTTCTTCTTCTTCTTCTTCTTCTTCTTCGTATTTGTTAGGTAGATTGATTTCTTGTTTGTATTTGTCAGTTTCCTTAAATACTGAAAACAGTTTTTTGTTTTGCTCGTGTTTTGTGGCTATTTGTATCAGTTTCCCTTGCTTCTGGAGTAGGTATTTTTGCAGTCCTATGGTGGTTATTTTATAATAGTTTTCTAGCTGTATAAGACCCCTGCCACCTTCTGTGCGTTGTATATATAGCCTTTCTATGTCAGATTTTGGGTGTTGCATCCTATATCCTGTCATTATTTTTCTTGTTTTCCTGTCTATTTTACATAGTTCGTTTAGTGTCCAGTTAAGGATGTTGTAGCTGTAGCTTATAACTGGGACAGCTAAAGTGTTGATACCCATTATCTTGTTTTTAGCATTGAGCTCTGTTTTTAGTATTGATCTAACTCGTCTATAGTACTCTTTCTTTATTTTTTCTTTCATTTGTGTATGTTGTATCCTATCTAGTTCATTGACTCTTAAATACTTATATGGTTGGCTTTCGTCTAGTTCTCTTATTTCATTGGCTTTATCTAGTGTTATATTGCTACTTTTAACTAATTTTCCTCTTTTCAAGGAATCCCGCCCCAAAAGTGATACTGGGATGGTACATCAAACAGCATAGTGAATCCTTGCTTGCTGCTGTTAGAATGTACAATAGAGTTCCTACCGAAAACGTGATGCACTCACAAACATTTGAGAAGCAAGATGTAGAAGAAAGAGTAAACAATTGGAAAATGAAACCACAGAATGGACAATACCTCAGGAAAATGGATGGAAAAGACAAGACCCGCTGCAAGATTACTCATTTTTCTCAGTTGTATGAACTCGAGTAACGTGAAATAAAGTGTTTTGCTCATGAACACAACACGACGCCCGGTCCAAGAATCGAAACCATAAGCTTACGTCCATGTATCCATCACCCTAATCACTAAGCTACGCACATCCACTTCCCGGAAGAAGGAAGAGGCTAAAGTCGGAATAAACATTATAGAGTTGTTCCTCCCTTATTCCGACAATAAACAAACATTACCAGTTGATCCCAGAGGATGGGTACTATCTATTTCACTGAATAATCCTACTGGACAACTGATGCTAGTTTTACTGCTACCCAGAAACACAGAACCAATTTTTAAAAGAAAATGTAACGCGCACACACACACATACACACATACACATGCACATACACACACACATGCACATACACACACACGCATACAATAAAATGCATATCAACCATCATAGTAAGTCAGGTATTCCGTCATGCGCAATGCCGAATTCCAAAGACTGTGGAATATCTTATTAGCTTTTAAGCGTGATGATTTCCATTGAGTCTGATAATAGCACAAAAGACTCAATTCTTTGACGACAATAGAATTGGTCTCAAGTTTAACATATCTATACGCTACACACTGTACAGATGTATAAATAGATATATATGCATCCCTATAAACACACACACACATGCAAACACACACACACACGCTTCCCAACCACATGATAAGTTGTTCAGTCCCCCTGCGTGACACCTTGGGTAAGTGTCTTCTACTATAGCCTCGGAATGACCAAAGCCTTGACAGTAGATGTGTGTGTGTGTGCGTGAGCGTGTATGTGTGTTTGTGTATGTCCATGTTTGTTCCGTACCAGCACTTGACATCTGGTTACCTAGCGGTTCGGTAAAAAGAGTCCAATAGAATAAGTCCCAGTCTTTAAAAAACAAAAACACGTACTAGGGTCGATTCATCCGACAAAAGAATTTTCCAAGGCGGTGCTCCAGCATTGGCGCAGTGTAATGACTAAAACAAGTAAAAGATAAAAGCTGTAAATATGCGTCTGTGTCTGGGGTGCCTATTTTTAGACGTGTATTTGAATATGATTGTGCGCGTATGGGTATGTGCACTCGTGCATGTGTGTGCACGCGTGTGTGTGGAAACTGAAAGCAGACCGTCGTATATATGTGTGTGCGTGTGCGTACGTCTGTGTGTGTGAAAACTGAAAGAAGCCCGTCGTATATATATATGGGTGTGTGCATGCGTGTGTGAGTAAACTGAAAGAAGCCCGTCGTATATATGTGTGTGTATGTGTGTATGTGCATCCCCCACCACTACTTGACAACCTGTGTAGGTGTACTCATGTATCCGTAACTTAGCAGTTCAGTAAAAAAAATAGTGATACAATAAGTACCAAGCTTGAAATAGTAGGTAATGGTGTCGATTCATTCGGCTAAAACTTTTTCAAAGCAATGCCCCAGCATCGCCGCGGTTAAATGACTGGAACAAGTAAAAGATAAACACTCGCGCAAATAAATAGATCTGACTACCAAAAACCACAGGGAGCATCAGTGCAAAATGTGAAGCACATAAACTAGCAAATCAATTTTTATGACAGAAAATATTCTCACGACTAATACTACTACGGCAAAAAGAATAAAACCCAGTTAACCCCTGTGAAACAGTTGCTGCAAATTGCGGTGCACAGACTTAGCAGCATGCAGTCTCTGTCTCTCTCTGTCTCTGTCTCTGTCTCTCTGTCTCTCTGTCTATCGCTCCCTCGCTCTCTCTCTCTTTCTCTCTCAAACACACACACACACACACGCTCCCATGCACAAGTACAAACACTGTTCTATTATGGTTACGCAATCTCGCTGTATGACAATGCACCATTTCACGCGGTTACAAAGCGAACATCATCGAAGTAGATACATGGAACGCCTTCCTACAATCGCTGCATCGCATCTCAGAATATAATCGAATCGTGTATTTGGGACCAGCAACTGGGAAACCGCTTCTCTCCTCCGTTGCCATTGAAAGACCTGAAACAGATTTTACTTAAAGAATTTCTCGAAATTCGCCTAACAATGGTTGGTAACCTGTACGAATTAATTCTTCTATATATGCAAGCTATTAATGATGCCAAAGGTGAAACAACTCTGTATTAAATTTCCCATTAAACAAGATATTGCCATATTTTGTTCAAGTTCTGTACACATGTATCTGTGCACATGTGTATATGTATATGACAGCATGTATAATTTTCTTCCAGTATCTGTGGAATATGATTGAAACTCCCGGTTCACAAATATCAACACACACACATACGCACGCATACACGCATACACAACTGCATCGTTTATAGTTAAATGATATAAATATCAGACAGAAAACATAAAAAACGACATTTTTCGGCTACAAATACATTCTTTGCTATTTGTTCTTCGAGTTTAATGCCTTGTCATACTTCTTGCAGTCAGAAATGCAGTGAAACCGTATTTCTGATAGCAAGATTGACAAGCGAAATTGGTTCGTTGGAAACCTGTAACGAACAGAGCTATTATTCACGAAATATGATGTAAAACAAAAATCTACATGCACAGCGCGTGCACACACTCATGCATACAACAAAAGATAATATAATATAATACAAAATAATGATGCGTGTGTGTGTACGCGCGTATGTTTGTAATACTTAGGGCAGGAGCTAAGAGCATATCATACCAGTTTGACATGCATTTAAGTGAATCATCTATATTCGAAACATGAAAATAAAGCACTTGAAAATTCTAACTGGCAAGCCACTCAACGTATAAAATAGGATATATGAATATGTGTACTGGTTTGGCGCAGGAGAAGGGTGAGACTGTTCTTACTCGTTCTATTACAACAGAGTCTTGTATAACCTTCCTATGTTTGTAAGTATGCGCGTGCATGAATATATATCTATGTACATAGATATATATTCAATCACTCTCACACTAACGTACAAATACGTCGTACATGTATATATCAACGCACGCACACACAGGCACACACACAGATACACACACACGCACACGCATATATATATATATATATATATATATATATATATATATATATATATATATATATATATATATATATATATATATACATACATAACGACAGAAACAGTTGTATTGTTAGCGAATCGAGCAAGCTTTCAACATACACTAGATCAAAGAAATATTGCTTTATTATTTCTATTTAAAATTTAGGTTTGAATTCAAATAGCAATAAAGTTACAAAAATAGACATACTGATACATACGCGTACGTACACAGATATGCAATGAGATATGTATGCATATACATATATACACAAGGCTTTTAACAGCATTAAGATATACTATGCAATCATACGCAAAATGTCTATCTGAAAACGCGTATAGATATGCAATGACATCAGCATGCAAATACATATACACACAAGAGTTTTGACTGCATAGAGATATAGTATGCAGTCACACACAAGCTGTCTATCTATCTATCTATCTATCTATCTATCTATCTATCTATCTATCTATCTATCTATCTGTCTATCTGTCTATCTACCTATCTAATTATCTATCTCTCTTTCTATCAATCTATGCATGTATCTGTACTCTGTATATGTATGTATTCCGATATCTATCACATTATATGTATGTATATATATATGTGCGTGTGTGTGTGTGTGAGTGTATATATATATGTGTGTGTGTGTATGTGGGTGTATGTATATACATATATATGTGTATATATGTGTATATATGTATATATTTATATATACATTTATATATATATATATATATATATATATATATCGTTATATATATATATATATATATATATATATATATATATAGTCATATATATATATATATATATATATATGTGTGTGTGTGTGTGTGTGTGTGTGTGTGTGTGTGTGTGTGTGTGTGTGTGTGTGTGTGCGTGCGTTCGCGTATGCGTTGTCTGTACATACATATCTATATACGTATTACGATTGTTTTGACTCAAAATATATACACGAACACACAGACGCACGCACCTACGTACACACACAAATATAACCACACATACACGTATGCACATACATACATACACTCACGCACATACATGCATACACATACGTGTGTGTTATTTCGAATGTGCATGAAACTGAGTAATCATACAGCTTTAAGTTATGTAAACTATAAATATAAAATGCTTTATACGAATTGCATCTCTGTGTCTATCCGTGTTACCTACGCCTATCAACATATATGCGTCTTTTACCACATGTCTGTCTGCTGATACATATGTCACATGCTTACGCATTTTTGAAATGGAAGCAATGAATACCGGGTTGCTAGAAGACAAAACTACAAAATTCCTAATTGCGAAATCGTAAAACTAAATATCAATTATCAATAAATGTCATTATAATCTTATAATCTCGAATACAGAACAAAATTTACTTCACTATATATATATTGGGATACGTATTGATTTAAGATCACAGAGGCATGAAATTCCTGTCGCGAGTAACAATCGCAATTTCAGTTTGAATAAATATATACGTGCTCTATAATATGCATTGAACACTCTTCTCCCAATCGTCCAACATAAACGGATGCACACACACAAACACACACACACACACACACACACACACACGCATATGTGTGTGTGTGTGTGTGTGTGTAACCACATGTGAATCGTTAGCGATTTTCTTCCTCCGTCTTCCTTTCTATTGGACTTCCTTCTGTTTCTGAAGAAGAATATTGCTCGAAACATCTTTCTTTCCTTCCCTGAGCGTCTGCTAATACTTTATATGTACCAAGTGCTCGCGTTGTTTTTTCTTGTGTTTGTTGTTCTTCTTTTGGGGGATTTACTATATATATATATATATATATATATATATATATATATATATATATATATATATATATATATATATATATATATTGACTGGATGCTTGATTTCTATCACAATCGATACGTGTTCGTATTGGAGTTTCTGGCTCGAATGCCAAGCACTACAGCATGCCATTTCCAAATTTCTGGGAGCGTGAATTCATCATGGTGCATATGATATATATATATATATATATATATATATATATATATATATATATATATATATATATATATATATATATATATATATATATATATATATATATATATATATATATATTTATTTATATACTTATTTATTTATATATATGTATATATATAGTTCCCTTTGTTTTAACAGTCATTTTCATAGCACTTTTTCCGATAGCCCGATAACTGAAGAGATGCCGGCGTGGGTTTCCGTCCCGACATCCGAAACTCGGAGTTTTATCATTGCTACCGAATAATTTTCACATATTATATTTACAGATAAATTCCTCTATTTACATAATATCGAGGTCTCTTTCATTCTTTTGTTGTTTTACCATTTCTATCAACATATATATATATATAAAATTATAATATAGGGTATCTAAGAGATACCGCTACGCTGAAAGATAGCAGTCCAATCTTGACTCTATACCACAATAAATGTTCATATGGCACAAAAAGCGAAGACGTCGATAAAATAAACTAGCAAAAATTACTGGATAATTCCAAATCCTGGATTTCTGGCTCTGCATTAGAAATGCTCTGCCTTCATCAGTGGAATATACTCAGAAGAGCACATAAATACAAATATATATACATAAACATACGATATACTTACATATACGTACGTATACATACATATATATGCACGTATGCACACGACCAGTTTAAATTGCCCGCCTAAAACTCCTCGTGCGATATGGTCAGAATATCCACCGCAGTGAATATAATGACGAAATAAATTTATATAAATAAGGATAAGATCGATATATATTGTGGTATATAGTCAAGATTTGACTGCTATTTTTCAGCGTGGCGGTATCTCTTAGATACCCTTAATTATAATTTTAAATAATTGTTACCTTTCATAGTTTTTATTCCCACGCTGGCCACTTGATAAGATCGATATTTTTATATATCGATCTTATCCTTATTTATATAAATGTATTTCGTCATTACATTCACTGCGGTGGATATTCTGACCATATCGCAGGAGGAGGTTTTTAGGCGGGCAATTTAAACTGGTCGTGTGCATACATGCATATATATGTATGTATACATCCGTATATGTAAGTATATCGTATGTTTATGTCTATATATTTGTATTTATGTGCTTTTCTGCATATTCAACTGATGAGGCAAAGTTTATCTTCTGTCTGGGGGTCAAGAACATGTCTCAAACATGTCGAGGTGAGATTTTTTTCATGGCCCGATAACCGAAGGGATGCCGGCGTGGGTTTCCACCCCGACATCCGAAACTCGGAATTTTATCATGGCTACCGAATAATTGTCACATATTATATTTACACATATATATACGTACATATATATATATATATATATATATATATATATATATATATATATATATATATATGTGTGTGTGGGGGGGGGGTGTATAAAGAAGGTAGAAAAGTAATACACGGGTTGATATCAATAACGAAAATAAGATAAGGCAGAAATTGCTAAAATAATTTTATCATGAAGTATATTCTAGTACTGGTTTCCATCTTTTAGACTTTTTCAGCTAAAAGTATAATACGAAAAACAATTAAATTGGGGAAAAATAAATTAAGTAAAATGTTTCGTAATATTTCCATAGTCTTCCGCTAAAGGAAACAAGACAACAACAGTTGATGTTAAAAGTCATAGGTCAATCGATTAAAATCCGAGTAAGCCAGAGCGGGATTAGAACTCACTGGGCAGATGAATAAACGTGAATTATTCTGTGATGTTCTAACGACTCGGCCAATTCAAAGCCGTTTTGTGATAATTGCATCTTATACATAATCCAATCCGAACATATATCTGCGTGTGCATGTGAGTAAATATGTGTATGTGTGTTGTGTGTGTGTTTGCGCGTGTGTGTTTTTGCGCGCGTGTGTGTGCGCACGTGAATGTATTTGTATTGGCGTACGAAAGGTGTTTGCTCGTTTGTGTATACGTAAGTCTTTATATGTGTGTATGTGCATGTAGGTGCGTAGACGTCTTTGTGTGTGTGTGGGTGTGGGTGTGTGTGTATGTGTGTGTGTGTGTGTGTGTGTGTGTGTGTGTAATTTCCTCTGCAAAAGGGTAAGACTATGATCTTTCTAGTTCACAATTTTAATTTACAGCTGAATTGAGTTAGTGCTTTGCAGCAAATCAGCGATGTGGCTGATGGTGTATCAATAGGATCAACTTCGGTTGATACCGGCCGGTATCAAAGGCTATTTCCAGCAAGTAACATCATATACGACGGCAACAATAGAAGCGGTAAGTCTCAGCAGGCGAACAACTCAACGGTGACACGACATACAACATAACCCTATTAGTAGGTGCAATAATTAGTAGGCTTCCGCAACGTGCAGGTTTTGTATTTTTATAGCCTCCGATGTACTTTGAATAAATAGATAAGAACGCAATATATTACATTACGTTCTAGCTTGCTTTCGTTGAAATCAAGAGTAAATGGTGGCTTTATATGTTTCATATTTGTACACTTTGTACGTACACTTTTACAACAGATTTATTTGAAGCATACACACAAACATACACATGCACTTGTTACTCACACATATATATGAATCTATATATGAATATATATATATATGAATGTCTTTTTCTCTTTTTGTTTATTTAGTATCTTTGCCTGGGTTGGTTACTATCAAAGAAACATATTCTCCATCGTTGGAGTATGGTTTAATGTTACATACTCAAACTTTCGAAAATAATATTTTTACTGTCTCACTTATAGATTGTATCTGTAAAATTCATGTTAGGCGCAGGAGTGGCTGTGTGGTAAGTAGCTTGCTTACCAACCATATGCTTCTTGGTTCAGTCACACTGCGTGGCACCTTGGGCATATGTCTTCTACTATAGCCTCGGGCCGACCAAAGGCTTGCGAGTGGATTTGGTAGACGGAAACTGAAAGAAGCGCGTCGCATATATGTGTGTATATATATATATATATATATATATATATATATATATATATATCTGTGTTTGTCCCTCCCCCAACATCGCTTGACAACCGATGGTGGCGTGTTTACGTCCCCGTAACTTAGCGATTCGGCAAAAGAGACCGATAGAATAAGTACTAGGCTTCCAAAGGATTAGTTCGGGGGTCGATTTGATCGACTAAAGGCGGTGCTCCAGCATGGCCACAGTCAAATGACTGAAACAAGTAAAAGAGAGTAAAGAGTAGCCGTTCTATTATTATTATTATTATTATTATTATTATTATTATTATTATTATTATTATTATTATTATTATTTACCTATTCTAGCAAATCCAGACTCGGGAATAGGCATAGAGTAAATTTTTAAAGTTTCCGGATGGTTGCTTTGTGCGCAAATTTATAATCGGGGTCCAGTAGATGCTGGTACTTCTTGCTAAGTTTGGAAGAAATCATCACATCTGCAAGCTCTATCACAGAGTAGACATTATACTAATTTTGCACTTGAAAAGTTTACAGTGACTTCGAAGTTTTGATTCAACAGTTATCACTACACTGCCTCATAACAGTTGATATGTCGAAATTTCACAATCACCGTTAACTTTTTCCTTGTACATATCGATATATATATATAAACGGATATACGTACACACTTATATACGTATACATGTGTGTGTGTGTGTGTGTGTGTGTGTGTGTGTGTGTGTCTGTGTTTGTGCATGAATTTATATAAGTGTATACACAAACATATTTGCACATAGGTGCATATATATCTCGAGAACACACCTCGTGAAACGTTGCTTTCATTTCAGCTTTGTAATATTTAACCGTATTTCGTGTAATATTTCGTGACACTAAAATTGAAGCCCTTTTATCATCACCAATAGTTTCATCTTTTTGATCAAAAGTATCACATTAAAATTATCTTATCGGTAAGTAGAGAATGGGTTTTCTCAATCTGTAATCATAAAAGAAAAATCATATTTATTAAATTACTCTGAAATTCGACTGTTCAATTTATTTTTTCGCCCCCATCCCACCCCATACACAAGCACAAAACACACACGCAGACACGCACGTATGTGCCTAGAAAATGTATATGTGTGAATGTATGTATGCTTGCGAGAATGCATGTGTGTGTGTTGTCTTGTCTCACAGTGTGTGTGTGTACCTTCAGTAGTCTATTTTTATTGCGTGCACTTCAAAACCAAACACAGTGATGTGTCGCACCTATTAATGATAATGTCTATACGTCATAAAGTCTTGGTAGTTTCAGTTACGTATTATATTTTTTCCAATTCTCAAGGTACTTATTATAGTTAATGTTCCTCTTTTCAGTCATCACATTCTGATTATCCCTATTTCCTGATGCTTGCATTTAGTTTATACATTTCATTAATTTGGTCTATTAGCCTCCGGTTATGTAATTAATTCTGTCAATTTCTAATAAGAATGTAATAGTGTTAAACATGACTACCAATGACAAGAAATATGAAGATGTTTATAATAAAGAAAAATCAATGTTGGTGGCTGTGTGATAAGAAGTTTCTTTCTCAACCACATGATCCTGGGTTCGGTCCCACAGCACATGGCATATTGAGCAAGTGTCTTCTACTATAGCCCTCAAGGTTAACTGAGCCTTGTGAAAAGATTTGGTAGACAGAAACTAAAAGAAAACAGAAACTAAAAGAAGACAGAAACTAAAGGGTGGCGAGCTGGCAGGAACGTTAGCACGCTGGGCGAAATGCTTACCAATATTTCATCTGACTTGACGTTCTGAGTTCAAATTCCACGCAAGGTCGACGTTGCTTTTCATCCTTTCGTGGTCGATAAATTAAGTACTAGTTATGCACTGAGATCGATGTAATCGACTTAATCCCTTTGTCTGTCCTTGTTTGTCCCCTCTATGTTTAGTCCCTTGTGGGCAATAAAGAAATAAGAAACTAAAAGAAGCGCATCGTATGTGTGTGTGTGTGTGTGTGTGTGTGTCAGTGTGTGCGTGCGTGCGTGCGTGCGTGTATGTGTGTGTGCGCGCCCGCGTCTTTATGTCTGTGTTTGTCCCCCAAGCTGACCGCACAACAACCGGTGTTGGTGTTTTTACGTCTCTGCAAATTAGTGGTTCGGCAAAACAGACTTATAGAATGAGTATCAGGCTTTAAAAAGACACAAGTACTGGGGTCGATTCGGATACTCTGCAGCAGATCAAGCGTTGGTAGTTTGCTGGGACCGAAGGCGAGGAGTCGGTTCTAGACTTGTACAGTTCGCGTTTCTCTTGTGCTCCTGAAACCTTGTTCTGTTGGTATGAGGTGGCGCTTCTTTTCGTGCAGCTTCGAGAAGCAGCGCGGTGTTGCACTTGCGTTTCCCAGGTGTCGGGGTTGATCTCAATTTGTTCACTGTGCGCGTGTGTCTATGTGAATGTATGATGGGTCACGTACCATCCTGCCCTGCAGGAACTGTATGTGGAACCAGTTATCAATGTTGAAGGGATAGCCCTGAAGTTTGTTTATACATTAACGTACCTCGGCTGCATAGTCTCCAGATGTGTGAACAAGTCAACACACGCCTCGCTAAGGGAAGCTCTAGTAATCATTGATGGAATTGCTATCGTAGTTACGTGGCACTTCTTTTTCTGGTGTTCTTTGCAAAGTTATCTGGGAAATGTGCCTTATTGTTCTAGTCTACAAGAATTGGCATTTTCCACAATAAGCAGGACATGAAAAACATATATCTAAAAAGAGATTAAAAAAAACTATACTATTTCCGATCCAGGATAAATGTGATAGACATTGAAATATTTCAATCTTCGTAAAATCGGTAAAACGTGTTTAATCATCCAACGAATCTTTCTTTCATAATATGCAACCATGGTAAATAAAGCGTTTACACAAAACTCGTTTGAACACGCCTTTTCGATAACTATTTCTACTGCTGCTGCTGCTGCTGCTGTTGCTGCAACCACAATTGTTATTAATGATAATAACAACGGCCATAATAATGATGATAATGCTGATGACGACGACGACGTCGACGATGATGATGATGAAGATGATGATGTTAATAATAATAATAATAATAATAGTAATAATAATAATAATAATAATAATAATAATAATAATAATAATAATAATAATAATAGCAGCAACAATAACAACAGCAGCAGCAGCAAGAACAATAATCATGATGATAAGGAAACGTAACATAAAACTATTTTAATTACATCTTATAGATTGGAATTTTATGAGAGCTTCAATTGATCTTGAAAATAAATAATTGACCTTTCAGAAAAATGGTTTCGGAAATGAAAAGCATCGACATATTTTATTGTTTGTTTTATGGATTAAATGAAAACAAATGTTCAAAGGCATATATGTGCTTGTATGAGTATGTATGTATGTATATATATATATATATATATATATATATATATATATATATATATATATATATATATATATATATATATATATATATATATATATATATATATGAATGTATGTATGTGTGTATATAAACTTTTAACGGATACAAATACCTTTCAACATAGAGAACGTCTTCTTCCATTCCCAGATTCAATCAAGTTTTTCTAGTTTTTCTTTTTTGTTTTTTTCTTGCTTCTCAACAAAGAGAGATGTGTAGATGTGTATACATACCTAGTTATCTACCTGCAAACGTATCTCTATTTCTACACTTCTCTTTTTTCTGTTTTGCTTTCTTAATATATTTGTCTATCTATTTATCTATCATTGCGTGTGTGTGTGTGTGTGTGTGTGTGTGTGTGTGTGTGTGTGTGTGTGTGTGTGTGTGTGTGTGTTTGTTTGTTTGTGTGTGTGCGCGCGTCTATGTGTGTATGTAGTGTTCATTCATAGATAATATTAGCAAGAAAGTAATCAATCCATTGGGAGATTAATATCATTTAATGAACGCAGAAGTTATACGTGAGCGACTTCAAGTTTCATGCTCGGATAGCTACTTAACGTTTCTTAGCATTTACTTACGTGAAGCTGAATGCGTCTTTGTTTTCAGCCATCCGAGATTGCAAAGAGCGGAGTAGTAAATTAATCAAGTGGTATTTACCAGTGAATTGTTAGCAACAAACGTTGTGACCCAAAATGATTGGAACTGAGTCGATAGGGCTTAGTTTGAGAGTTACACTAGAGAAAAGTAGATTAGAAGCGGATATAATCTGAAACGTTGAAGATATGCCCATAAGTATCGAAATCGATGAACTTGCAGTGACACTGGCACGCGACCAATTCTTGAAAGCGAAGTACAAAAGCTTCGTTGTTAGAGTTAAAGCACGTGTTGGAGGCGATGAAGGTTTCATGAGCCAGAGTGTCAGAGGCATGAAGCGACACTTCGAACTTTGGCGGCACTTTATTACTCAACCTCGAGCAGATAGGTACTTTTCTTAGCAACACTTTGCCTAGTGTTCGGGACGGATTGCGGGATGGATTTAAATGCGATCGTCTGCCTGCCGTGACAATTAGCAAAGAAAGCAGAGCGATACGAATAGCCGATAGCAGCCACAGAGATAAGGCAAGAGATGGCCAGTTGTGGGAGAGCAAATAGCCGGGGTCAAATAGCCTAATCTGTGAGCTTTACATTAAAATTAAGCTTTGTTCAGCGTCATCTTGGCAGATAACTACGTCAGAAAAGTACAACGAAGTCCTAATTTTGTGAGCCGCTCCTCGACTTATAAATCCGAGACCACATTTGTAATTCTCGAACAAGTAGATTCAAATTGATAATATTCGAACAACTGACCGCATTGATAGTTTTTGTCCCATGCATATGAAAGCACATTGACTCCTGCCCGTAACTCTTTTAACCGCAGAATTCAAGATTTTGGCCAAAGTGCTACTGGGGACGATGTCGCTTGTCATCGTTAGGCCGAGTGGAGAGAGGCAAATATGCACCATGCCAAACTAATCTATCCATTTGTAGTCGATTTTTCAACCATTAAATTCAGTGATTAGATTAGGCCTATAGTTGGTTAATCAAAGAGTGAACGACCAATTCCTGTTTAATTTCCTGTTCACCAAAAGAAACTGGAAACTCCAAATAGATATCATCTGAGAGATAATAAAAGTATGTAACGAGCGATCTTCAACATATATGTACTTCGTGACTGCTCTCAGTCACTGGACTATGGGCATGATTGGGTAGAAGCTTCAAATGCTTCAATTCATTATATCAAGCTAAATATCTACTCTATCTTATGTTTATTTTATTGAAATCTTTTTTTATGAATAGCTAATTCACATTTTTAATATTACAGAGTGCACAACGCACCGCTTTACCCACACACTTTTTCGCAAAGGCAAACAGTTTACAGAAACAAAACACACACATATATGTATGCATACGCTCATTTATACACATACATACACACATACACACATGAGTGTATGTATAGTTTTATATATATATATATATATATATATATATATATATATATGTATGTATGTATGTATGTATACGCAAAATATATAATATATATATATATATCCAAGAAAGTTAGGGGATGTGAATCCAACCCACTAAGGAATAATATCCCATTTTCTGTCATTATATGTCATTTTTATAGTTACTGATATGACATAATATGTCGCATGTGTTTGTATGTTGTTATTATTGTCCTTTTAGTAAACAAATAAACAAGTAAATTGACACAATACAGTGTCTGCAAGTTGATGAATACCACCTATCAATCCCCTCCATTTTCTTAATGCTATATTTAACATATATATATACATGTGTGTGTGTGTGGGTGTGTGTGTGTGGGTGTGTGCGTGTGTGTGTGTGTGTGTGTGTCTGTGTCTGTGTGTCTGTGTCTGTGCGTGTGTGTGTCTGTGTGTGTGCGTGTATGTGTGTGTGTCTGTGTGTGTGTGTCTGTGTGTGTATGTGTGTGTGTATGTGTGTGTGTGTGTGTGTGTGTGTGTGTGTGTGTGTGTGTGTGTGTGTGTATGTGTGTGTAAGTATGTATGCATATATAGTTGCACTACTTCACTATGTCTGTCTTGATAGCCGAAAAGCATCATTCCAGTACTGCATACGTTTTACTATTGCCTTTGTTTAGTGTAGTGTCGTAAAGCATCTTCTATTTTGTATAACGTTATTTTGTCTTGTCCTCTCACATATTCATTAGTGTTTTATCCTGTAGCTCTATGCTCTGGCAATCCCCTTAGGTAACAGTGGTTTTAATTTGAATAACGTGAAACCCCTATAACGTCTCGGATACCAACTGATGAGAAGGTGCGCTGCCAATACTCCTTTCTTGTATCGTGTTTTTGTCACTCTTTTCTGTCCGTTATGCTTTCGCCCAGTTTTCGTCTATTTTTCCCTTCTCTACCTAACTTTTGATATGTATATATATATATATATATATATATATATATATATATATATATATATATATATATATATATATATATATATATATATATATATATATATATATATATATATATTTACATTAGGTTGGCAAGAAAGTTTTTGCAGTTTTTAACCTTTAAATTCAAATGCACATACCTCGGCTCAAACAAAACTTTATTAATCGAAATAAACACCATCAGAATCAACACACTTTTGCCAACGCGAAACAAGTTTATTTATGCCAGTAGCATAAAAACCCTACGTTCTAGTGGCGATGAAGTCGTTGAAGGCTTGTTTGGCATCGTCTTGGTTTTTGAAGCATTTCTCACTCAGGAAAAAGTGGTAGTCAGTAGTCGAGAAATCTGGTGGGTATGGCGGTAGAATTCTACCTTGAATTGTGGTACAATATGAACAGATTTCTGAATACCGATGAACCTTTTTGCAAATATAACAATTTAATGGATAAGCATATTAGTATGGATTATACCAAATGCACTTTCCCTTTTTCGCTTTCCTGTTGGTATGTCTTTTTCTTTTTTCTCTGTGATTTCTTTTTGATGTAATCTTGGGACAGAATATATTTGCGGCTGAAGATAACTTTAAACCATCCTGTATATCAATTATATACTCATATAATGATGCAACGACTGTTTGGGTATAAAGCTTGAAACACGTGTACCGCAGAATCCTTTGTGTTTTGTTTAAATTTTACGTTTATATATGTATATATATACATACATGCTTTATAAATGTGCTTCGCGATATTTCAAAACAATAATTAGTTCATATTAAGGCACAGTTTTCAGTGTGTGAGCGTCGAACAAATATATACAGGTGAGAAACAAATTCCGTATACACCAAGATTCAAAGCGAAGCTCCGAATTTGTTGCATTTCGGTAACAAGATGTTTGTAAGGGGCCACGTAATGTGGTGGTCCTTCCAAAGAAGCAACGAACAGGACAGATTTGATGGGGTCACACAAAAGATTATCATAATTTCATTCTCATACATATATTTCATTGTGTTAAGTACATTAGTTTAAGTCCTGCTCCAGCCCGACTGGAATTTATAATTCGATCGTCGTCCTCATCCCGCATCCTTCTCGCACTCATCCTCATCATTTTTCTTCTTCTACTTTTTCTACCGCTGTTGCTGTTGCTACTGCCTCTGATGCTGGTGATGATGATGATGGTGACGATACTATTCGCCTAACCCTCCCCCTCCCCCTCCACCCTCCTCTTCTTACTGCTACTACTACTGCTCCTATAACTACTACGGACACCACCTTCGTCACCATTTCTATCAACACCACATCTTCTCCTTTTTCATCATCACCATCGTCGACATCATCTTTTTTCTCCTGCGTCTCCTTCTGCTGCTGTTCTTGTTCCTGGAAGTGGTGGTGGTGGTGTTGGTTCGACTGCTGCTGCTGCTGCACTCCTCCTCTTCCTACCACTACTACTACCACCACCACCACCACTTCTTTGATTTCTTCTCTTCTTAGTGTTCATGCCACCAACTTCACCCCGCCGCACAAACCAGAAACTACATCAACGATGTCTGTCTACCGCTATAACACTACATTTGTCTGGAGGTTATTGGCAAAGTTTCATACGCACTCACAAATACACACACACACACACACACACACAAACACACACACACACATACACACGTGTGCACAGACACATACGTGTACATATACGCATACACATGAACACACGGTTACATACACATGCACATAACTATAATGAAAGACACGCTAAACAAACACACTCATATATGCACGCATATACACACGCGGCATTTTTACGAATACCACAACAAAAACTGCTACTGCTGCTGCTGCCACCACTACTACTACTACAGTTACTAGCACTTGTATTGGTAAACATGATGATGATGATGACGACGACGACGACGACGACGATGATGACGATGATGATGATGGTGATGATGATGATGACGACGACAATGATGATAATGGTGAAGACGATGGCCGTGATCCTGTTGCTGCTGATGGTGATGTTAATCATAATGGTGATGACAACGGCCATGATGATGATGATGAGGAGGAGGAGGAGGAGGAGGAGGAGGAGAAGGAGAAGGAGGAGGAGGAGGAGGAGGAGGAGGAGGAGGAGGAGGAGGAGGAGGAGGATGGTGGTGGTGATGGTGATGATGATGATGATGATGATGATGACGACGACGATGATGATGATGATGATGATGATGATGATGATGATGAGGAGGATGAGGATGGTGGTGGTGATGGTGATGATGATGATGATGATGATGGTGATGATGATGATGATGAGGAGGAGGATGAGGATGGTGGTGGTGATGGTGATGATGATGATGATGACGATGATGATGATCATGAGGAGGAGGCGGAGGAGGATGGTGGTGATGGTGAGGGTGATGATGATGATGATGATGATGATGATGATGGTGATGATGATATTGATGATAATGATGACGATGAAGATAATGATAATGGGGGGAATTATTATTATTATCATTATTATTATTATCATTATCATCATTATTATTAACACTTTGATAATGAAGGCGATCATTTGTGAATATAAACGAGATTTTGCTTCTGTCACAGACAATGTCTTTCTGGAGGACATAAACAAATCGGACAATCAGTTGTTCAGTCTTATCAATGAATCGATAAATCAATGAGATATAGAACTCGGTCTGCAAGGTTAGAAATAACAGCTAAGCATATCTTAAGTCACACGCTACAATATTAAAAGTGGGAGAGTCCACTAAACATTGTTGTCGTAGACGCTTTATGTCTGAACAAAACAAAACAAAAACGAAAAGGAGATGGATTGGTTATAGCCTTCATAGTCTTTGAACTTATGATCAGGGCTGATCTCGATCTAAAATCGAACGATCATAAAAACTTCAATAAGGGCAATTTGGCATGGGCCTTAAATGAAATCTTTCATTTTGGTTTTTATGTGTGTTCTGTTTTCAAATCAATCCGAAGTCATCATTAATTTTAATTCTTCCGGATTTGATAATGTAGTAGTTTGAACGGCAGGGTAGCAAAACAATTACAGCAACAGACCGAATGATTGGCGATATTTGTTCCAGTTCTTTCATTCTTCAAATTACAATGTTCGTGTGGTGAGAAACAGTTTTTTTCAAAGACGGTGAGCTGGCAGAAACGTTAGTACACCGGGCGATATGCTAAACGGTATTTCGTCTACCGTTACGTTCTGAGTTCAAATATCCGCCGAGGTCGACTTTGCTTTTCATCCTTTCCGGGTCGATAAATTAAGTACCAGTTACGCACTGGAGTCGATGTAATCGATTTAATCCCTTTGTCTGTCCTTGTTTGTCCCCACTATGTTTATCCCCTTTTGGGCAATAAAGAAATAAGAATCATGTTTTTCAAACATACGGTCATAGATTCAGTCCCATTGCGTGGCACTTAAGGCCAACCAAAGACGTGTGAATGGAAACTGAAAGAAGCCTCCCATATATACATGTATATATATATATATATATATATATATATATATATATATATATGTGTGTGTGTGTGTGTGTGTGGGTGTGCGCGTGTGTTTAATTGTGCGTGTGTGTGAGAGAAAAAGAGAGAGTGTTTGTGTGTACATATATGAGTGTTTACGTATGTGTGTGTGTGTGCGCGCGCATATATGTGCCTGTGTCTTGTCCACCATCAACATCACCACTTCACAGCCGGTGTTTGTTTATTTATATCCCCGTAACTTAATGGTTCGGCAAAAAGAATATGAACCAGGCTTAAAAGTAAGTATTGAGGTCGATTTGTCCGACTAATACCCTACAAGTTGATGCACCAGTATGGCTGCAATCTAACGTCTGTAACAAGTGAAAGATACAAGATATGGAGATGATCAAATTCAGTTAATAGTGATAGACCTCCAATCTTTGGTGGAGTGACTAGTTGATCGGCAGAAAGAACCCGGTCGCATCAATAGATATCGATTGCACTAAAGAGAAATAAACGATTGAACAAAAATGAAATATAAAATATAATTACGATGTGCCATTGTCAATACAAATATTTAGACTTGTGTTTTTGGAGGAGATCAAATTCTATAATAACAACGCGTTCACCGTCTTCATTCCGAGTTCAAATTCCGAAAAAATCGAATGTACTGGCCATCATTCTGTGCCAAATTCTACAATTTTTCCATATAAAAATGTAATTTGCATATGCTACAAAATGGGCTGGAATGGCTAGAATCCTGCGGGGTCGATTAATGTAACAATCAAGTTTCACTTCCGTTCAAACATTAATGTTTCACACGTGGATGAAGTCTCAGCATGTCCTTACTAATTTCTCTAAACTGGTTGTAGACCTATCTGTCCACGTTGAGTAGTTGTTCATTGGATAGGTGTTCCTGCGACTGATCGATTCGCCATGAAGATTAGCACTTTACTGGAATTTGAACTTTGAACACATAGAATAAAAATCAGAATTTAATTTTGTCCGGCGCACTAACAAATTCCTTGGACTTCATCTTTTTTTTTTTTTCGACCTTTCAATCATGAAAGCCAGTACTGACCCCGACGAGGGTCGCAATTCAAAACCGAAAAATAAACAAAAGGAACGAACACAGCAAAGCATTCCGGCTGGCACTTAGATGAATCAGTCAATTTTCACATGGGGGTCGATAAAATTCACCATACCCGTTTCCAAATTTGACGACTTGTGCCTATGTGAGAAACCAGTAATGATGTTATCAATTATTACTGAGAAGAGACATAAGTTGTTGCAATAGCAAGTAGAAGGGAATGCCAGACGTAATGCATAACAGTTTAGTTCTCTTCAGGATTTTGAATCTAAATCCTGGGCGGAATCACCATTCTTGTCTCAAAGTAATAATTATATGTGTTGTAATGTAAACTATTTCACTCGACTGCTAGTCACCTCTAAGCTTTCGTCTTTAGCTTCGGCAATCACATTCAGCTGAGACTAAGTTGCTTTTTTTTTTTTTATCACTCTTAATAGTAAAATAAGGGTTAAAGGTTTCTTTGTGCGAAAATTAAGTAGAATATAGCATTTGATAAATACTCGTATTTATGAAATGCTATAAAATTAAGAGAAATTGGACCCATCGTTTTGTACATCTTCATCAATTATTTTTTATAACTCTCGGTAGTAACTGTGTACACAACCCCGTAAATGTATGTACGTATTTATTTATGTTTTTATGTATGTATGTATTTATTTATGTATTTATTTATTTGTGTATGCATTTATGTATGTATGTATGTATTTACTGAAAATTCTGAAAGATAACAGTAAAGGATTCTCAAATACATGGAACGTTATATTCTGTTGGAATACACAGTCGATTAACTCCCCTCCTACACTTCTTGGGAACAAGATCGTATCACTCGCTACAAGAACTAGATATGAATTTGACTATAGTATGACTCGAACTTAGAGCGGAAAGGAACGTAAAGGTCCATAAAGGAACCTAACTATATTACACCAACCATTTTCATTTCGTTCTTATTCTTTCTTCGACATTCGTAAGAAATTGCTAAAATAGAATGTAAAAATATGTTTCTGTTTGTTAACACAATATTAAAAAAATATATTACATGTTAACAGTTTTACTTAAATCGATAATATTATCAAATTTTAGCTATTTATCATTCAAGAATGACTCAATAGTATGAATATTATTATACTGAAGAAATTTATTGCCCTCCAGTTCTTTGTTTCTTCGTTTCTAGTTTTTTTTTATTTTTAGCAATAGCATGACAGATTTAAAGTTTGCTTTAGATGTTAAGGACCATAAATTAAATTTAATGAAAGATACAGTCGGCAGATATGCAAGCAGTTTCAGGCACATTACAACGTAGTTTAGACAGAATTCGATTAGTCCTGCTTAATTTCATGCTTTTATGATTAATGCGACGTTTCTATAATAAACAATCATGAATGTATAATCCAAGATAGTTCACACATTTCATTGAAAAGTCTGTTGTTTAAGCTGACAGAGATAGCTTTCTTTTTTCTTCTTCATGAGCTGGCTTCTTTTGTGAGCGGAATATCATTAGTTTAGATTTGTTAGCATTCATTGATAGTTTATTTGCTTCTCTCTGACTATCGACTAATTTAATTCACTGCTAAAGACAATTAACTCATTAAGTGATTAAGTAAATTTTAGACTGACCTATGTGAACAGGTTACGACCGAGGATCGAAACAATTATCGACAATTATCGTTTATATACGCTTTTGTTGTTGTTGTTATTTAACCACAGGTAAACCACAAGCTTCAATGTTTGTTTTCAAGCTAATGGATCTGAAATAGCATTATGTGAGAGGATATATTTTGGACAAGATTCGGCTGTCTTTATTAGCATTAAAATCGGGTGAATATGCAGGGGCTCCACTTTCTCTTCGATTCATTATCGAGAACATATTCTATTCAATGAAAATAATAATAACTATAATAACTATAATAATAATAATAATAATAATAATAATAATAATAATAATTAGCCGATGTTGCATTGTTGCATGCCTCTTTGACCCACGAATAGTCGAGAAGGAAGGCTATGGAAAATGAACACGGTAAAGATAGTACTCGTTAATGTGAGAACAGTAGTAGCAGTCGACTCCATCGAAAAGATTCGAGTGATCTAAGTTGATCCGTCTCCAACTGGTTCCAGGTTCGTTACTCACTCTCCGTTTGCTGTATCTTATGAGTTGGAGATTGTTTTAGACAGTTCCGTTAGGAGTACCACATGTCTGCGCATCATCATTCATATTACCGCAAGTAAAACTCCTTATCAAAAGATAATGAAGTAGTGCTCCGTATAAGGAGCCTCGTCAGTCTTTTCTTCTGGCAGCGAGTAAGCGTTGACTTTTTCATCCCCCACTGGAGCTTTCACCACTAGAAACAGTGACGATAATTTAGATCTGCACTCTCTAGATCTGCAAGCGGTGGGATTCTAATGACAGAAGTATCTTCTGGGACTTGTTTCTTTTGTTTTTTACTGTGTTTGTTGTATTTGCGGGTACCCATTGGGTTCCTGCCAATGGTTTCAAGATTTGGTCGCATTTAATGATTTCAGTGTTCAGTTGATACATATTTTTTCGAGCCCGACTTCGGCGGCACTTGAACACAAAACATAAAACCAAAAGAAATTCTGCTAACCTGCCAGCTCGCCGCCTTAATCAACAACAACAATAATGATTAACACAATAGCAGCAACAGCAACTACGTTATTTCTACTAGAGGCACAAGACTTATTCTCAATTCCTTTGACCCTAGACTGCAATCCCGAAAGGATAAAAGGCAAAGTCTACTGCGGTGGCATCTGAAACCATAACGTAAAGAAGTGCTAACGATCCTGCTAACGCACCACCTTAACAACAACTTCAATATTACGAGCAAAGTCAACAAGTACAAAAATTAGACACGGCATCGTCCAGAATGACAAAAATGGTTTCGTGTCAGATTTGTCTTGGCATACTAAGAATATTTATTTCTTCACCAGTATATATTCTCCGACTCAATTAGTGACTGCTTAGTTCGATCGACTAAATTATCGATTATTATCATTTCTTTTTATTTCATTTTAACATAGTTCAATACCAGAGTGATCGATGTAAATTTGGCAACAAAACAAATCTTGAACGGTTTTTTTTTTAAATATAATATATAAAATAATTTTATAAAATAGGTGGTACCGCCTAATTATTATTTACGCCAATTAACAATTATTTATGAATTAGCTGTTGTTTAGCAACCGACTTCACATAATTTTCTGTGAACAATAGCGACGACAGTTATAGTTTTTCAATGTTTACTGCATTTCAGACAGCGATTGTAACAAAGGAATGTTTCCTGATGCAGAACAAATACCTCAAGGGACTTCGTAAATCATCACGCTTTTGGGTTCCCGCCACTGGTTTCAAGATTGGGCCGCATTTAATGATCAAACATCGCAGCGCCGATACATAACTCTATTTATTAGTCTATCATGTCAGTCACTTGACTCTTTATATTTCTCAGTCTCTCTCTCTCTCTTACTATATACGTTCGTAATTACATACGTGCAAACATACATGTAAACGTACGTACATACATACATACACACACACATACATACATACATACATACATACATACATACATACATACACACATACATACATACATACATACATACATACATACATACATACATACATACTTATATGAGTTAGCAATTTCACTCAGAAGATTCACAAGCGCGAAAAGTATTTTAAAGATTTCGGCTGCTCATTCCTTAGTTATAATGTTGCCACAGTTTGTTAATGAAACTAATGGTCATTAAATGGCGATTAAAGTTCGCATGCCTTGGTCACATTGTGAATAAATCGGTATTTTAGCAGGAGGTGATCCTTGCATGATATCTCTATTTGAAATTCCAGGAAAATTGAAAACTTTATCAAAGTTTCCAGGTTAGGATTAAAGGATAATGATTTGAAAGCAACTGCTAGACATCTGTATTAGTGGCATTTAATAGCAGTTCCAGTTTTCTTTACTGATGAAGTTGATAATTGCAATAGGAGCAAATCCAGAATTGCAGCATTCATTATTTCAGAATTTATGTTATGCTTTTAGTTGACTTGTGTGTAGTGTGTGACAGTATTTGTTTCCTGGCTAATGCATTTTTATATCATTTGGAATGTCTAACTGAGAAATAATTTTGGAAAGTGCAATGTAAAATGTTTAAAGAGGGCTTGGAGTGGTGTGGAGATTTTACATATTCGGTTAGGCTAATAAAGTCCGTTCCAGTTACCTCGAGATCTGTTATTTAAGCATGTCACACTTATCGTTTACGACAAAAATTATCTGCAAGTGTGTCGGCTGCCTCGGTCCTGAGGAAATAAGCTGTCTAGTTCCTCCGCTTTATCCCAGCAAGTTTCAGTAAGGCATATCATATATAACATACCATTTCTTCAGTGAGGTTAGAAGCGGACGCCTTTATATTTTCAACTTTTTACATCTTTTGCTAAGGTTCTACAACATATGGGATTGTTATAACATATGCTTTCAAAGAGAGCTGTTTACTGTTGCTTAATTTAAAACCGTTTACAGAGAAGCAGAACTGCAGGAGCTCATCGCGTGCCTGGAAAGAGTATCAGGAGCATACGGGATGGATATGCTCCCAGAAAAGAGCAAGATCCTGGTTAATAGTTACAATCAAAACACGGCAGTCAGTACCATGCTAAACGGAGAGCCAGTACCAAGCTAAACGGAGAGCCAGTACCATGCTAAACGGAGAGCCAGTACCATGCTAAACGGAGAGCCAGTACCAAGCTAAACGGAGAGCCAGTACCATGCTAAACGGAGAGCCAGTACCATGCTAAACGGAGAGCCAGTACCATGCTAAACGGAGAACCAGTACCATGCTAAACGGAGAGCCAGTGCCATGCTAAATGGAGAGAGACTTGATGAAGTTGACGCTTCCATGTACCTAGGAACGACTTTGATTAATGACGGTAGATCTCAAAAGGAAATATCAAGATCCAGTTTAGCCTTTCCTGTAATGAAGAAGCTGAACAACATACGGAAAAAAGCAATTCCATTAGTTTTTCAACAAGACCATCGTGACTTCGATTCTTCAGTATGGATGTGAGAGCGGGACTCTTAACCTTACAGGAAGCGAAGAACACAAGGGCATCAGAAGGCTATTGCACACCCCGTACACAGAGCGCAAAACGAACGGCTTTGTCAGACAGCAAGTCAATAAATACGCTGGCAGAGAGGAACAACCTCTGGTCATGTAACCCGCCACAACACCCTGTCCAAAACAATTCTTCAGGGTGCAGTTATGGGAGGACGAAAGAGAGGTTCACTGAGAAAATGCTTGTTTGACTCCATTACGAACTGGACAAGACACAACACAACGATCTGGCAACACATGACAGAGAACAGAGACCAGCGGCGACGGGTGACTATGAAAGCGTCTGGAGTGGCTGCATCAGTTTAGGGATCCTCATGATGATGAGGATGACGATGATGATATATAGGTATATATTTGCATATGTACTTAAATATGTATATATATTTCTGTTTGAATGCACAATTATCTGTGTGCATCGAACATCACCTCTGTTACTAGACCCAGTTGGTTGGTCTTAGACAAATAGTACATAGCTGCATTCCTCGCTAACCTTTTCCAAAAATGCGTCGCCCTCTCAGGTAAAATAATTTTGGGGTGGATATGATATATTAAGCCCCTTGACGACCGCATCACTACACTTTAATGACTAACATCTGTAAAAGGATGAAATAATAAAATAATTAAGAATCCAGATAACATGACTAAGTAAATTGAAATTCCAATGTGAAAACTGAGAAATTCTACAAACTGGAGACGGCTAATAGAAAATTCTATTAGTTTGACATAAATATAAATTTGAAAATGCTATGGAAGCCAATTACGTCCTTATAGCCTATTATCCAAGCGGGATTTCATCGAAACACTTCGTATACCTGTTGCTGCTGCTGCTGCTGTTGTTGTTGTTGTTGTTGTTGTTGTTGTTGTTGTTGTTGTTGCTTACTTCAAGTCAAGTCTGATCAGATATACATATGATTAAATGTGTTCTAGTCTACCTTAGATTTTGTATACCAGCAAGTGCATTTTCCACCACCCGCTTAAGTATATTCAATGGTTAAGATGATAAGGTGTGATTTGATAGAAATTTTGCTGCTCTTTCTAGCGCCTCAAACAGCCACATAGAGAATGTCCTCAAAATAGAACCGTCATTTTAGGAAGGAAACAAGTTAATAGATAATATAGTTTGGGATTTACTTTCAGGAAATAAAATAGAGTGATCAAAACTACTATAGTCTGGTCAAAGGTCTGCTTGACCTCGTGTGACATGCAACTGGACAGCAACAGCCGTTTAATTAATATCTCACTTTCTGAAATCCACAAATTATATCCAGTATATAAAGGATCTTTTATTATATTCTATCGCCTTAAATAAAGGTGGACAATTTAAACGACATCATCGTGACACACAAACAGATGGCGTAGTCACGACTGGAGCATTTTTAATCTTAGATTTGCTTTATCATGGTTGACTTGAGGCCAAAAACACAAGAGATCCTAAGGTTCTGCCGTCCGAATTATTCTATTTAATCACACAAAAAACATTGTAGGGCAACAATTTTTATATTAATTAGTTTATCAGATAAGGTAAATACATTTAGAATTGTAGGGCTTCCAAGAATTTTCAGATTTATTATATTCGATTCGAACGTCTGTAAACTGGAATCAATCAGTACAGAAAAGAGATTTTGCTTGGAATTTCAGAGAGTGGAGACCAACAGATGCGGGAATGATTATTAGGCGTATTTGGTGTGGAATCTACGGTGTAAAATACCATAGAGATATATACAGAAAAGCAGAGAAAATTTGATAGTTCAGGTTTGCATAGAGATGCGACATAGTGAAATGGATCACAGTGACAGACGCAATTGTAATAGCAATAGTAAGAAGCTTAGATAATAAACAATTCTCCTGGGCTTTAGTTGCTTAAATATATTGAGGAATAGAATCTTTGCCAACTACAGGAAATATTTGCCCTTGGATGCGGTCTATGGTGCTTGTATGTGTAGTTGCAGCATTGTTATAGATATCCAAGTAGTACTCCAAGTAGGACTTACTTGTAAGATATAGTAATGTCGAAGGGTTTGAGTACTTCAACTGGGTGTTATGTATGTGCCGTGTTCTGTTTCTTTTGTATATTTAGTGAATGGGTCTTTGTGTTGCTGACGTCACTGTTTCAATTCAAGTATGTTTTAGAATTTCACTTCCAGGAATAAGTGCTTACCCAGCAGAAGCGTCTATACTTTATGTAGATGCATCATGTTATGGATGTAAAGTGTAATATTACTTATGAAGGTCATTTTATCTATGTGTGTGTGTTTTTGAACTTTAAAATTAACAGTAAAGAGGTCGATTTACAGAAGACTAGAACTAAAATATTGCCATTATCATCTACGCATTTTCTCTAAGCAATGTAACAAAAATAAATCAGTGGAGTCTCTCTCTCTCTCTCTCTCTCTCTCTCTCTCTCTCTCTCTCTCTCTCTCACTCTCTCTCTCTGTCTCTCTCTCTGTCTCTCTCTCTCTCTCTCTAACTGAAAAGCAACAAAGAGAATCGAAATTGCATTAGGGCTGGTATATTACAGACTTACCCTACCTTTGTCACAGTATTAGAAAAATGCTTATATCTAATCATGTGCTTCATGTAGCTTTGTATCAATCGCTGTTAATTGATAGCAGTTCGACACAAAGGAAAGAAACGTCATAATTAGTGTCACGATCAAATACATTTGTGACATGAAGTTTTAGGATATTAAACTCTACTTGAGGTAATTCATTTGTTACTATAACATTATCCGAATGGAAGACAGCTCGCACCCATGGTTAGGCCATGTATCAACCACAGATAAATATTCCCGCGGTAGGAATATTTATCTGTGATTGATATCGGGCAAAGAAATATTCGGTATTTCCACATTCTTGGGCAGTAGATTTCAGACGTTGCCCGATTTAAAAGTACCATTATATATTTCTAGAGAACTTGACTATAGAGCACGTTGTAACAAGCACTCGTTGAGAGGAGTTTTCAATCAGAAAATTGCTCACACTACAGAGAGCAGCTTCCAGTTAAAGAAAAAAAACTTGAAATGGTTACTTCAATAATTCACACCCAAACCGCCAATCTTGAAAAAACCATCAAAAGTCATAATCACCGCGAGTCTCACTAACCAGTAATAATATACACATAGATAGCAAGAGTTATCAAAAGTGAGTCATTCTGGTATGATTTGAACTGAGATCATTAAGAGTCGGAACAAATATTGCAAATCTGCCAACCTAAAAATATACTTACCTGTGTTGTTGCTGATAACCTCAATTAAGCCTTGATTCTGTAAACCTTTGATTGAAACTGCCAAGTTGTAAGTAATGTATATTTCTTTCATAAATATCTTCCAACAGTCTGAATTATTCAATAAAATCCATATTTTAAGCTAGTACGATGTGATTTATGGCATATTTAGTTGCTATTTCTGTTAGGTCAGAAAGCAGCTTTCTTATAATACAAATTTGACCCCAACAGAATTTCACGAAAACCGTGTGTTATCTTATGCTCTACCGAATCTGACAACGGCCATCCTAATAATTTCTAAAGTTGGCACACGGCCAGAAAATCTTACGGAGCCAACAGTTAATTAAATCGATTCCACTATTTATTTTATTCGATTTCTTTATTTATATAACATGATTGACACTTACAATATAGGTATCTGGTTTCAGCAAACGGCTCTTCAGAATACTAATAAAAAGGAGGCATAGATGAAATGTTTGTATCACCAAAAATGTTAAGATCGTAAGGAAAAGGAAACTAAAAAAAGAATTACAGCAAAATACAAGGAAAATTAGTGATGTAAGCCGTCATATAAAGTTACATTTGTAGAGTAAATCAGAGGTGAATTTCTATTGAATGCAAAGAACGAAACATTTAAATATACTGGAAAACGTTGGCTAAGGTAACAAAAGTTGTGATACTAACGTTGAAGTGCAATATTAATATTTACAATCAAGAATGCAGCGAGCCGGCAGAGTCGTTATCACGCCGGACTAAATGCTTAGCGGTATTTCGTCCATCTTTACTATTTGACCGAGTTCGACTTACCATTTCGTTCTTTCGAGGCCGATAAAATAATGACATACGAAATGTGAGATTGTAATAGTAGGAATGTTTTTCGTCAACTAAGTTTGATTTGGAGATTAGTATATAAAAACAATAATAATAATATTAATAACAACAAGAACAACGGGACGCCAGTCCATCGCAGCTTTACTCAAGAAACAGGAAGAAAGCATGAGAGAAAGTTGGTGCGAAAGAGTACAACAGGGGTCATCACCACCCCCTGCCGGAGCATCGTGGAGCTTTTAGATGTTTTCGCTCAATAAACACACGCATCGCCCGGTCTGGGAATCGAAACCACGATCCTCCGACCGCGAGTCCGCTGCTCTAACCACTGGGCAATTCCGGCAATTCCGCCTCCACACACACACACACACACACAAACACACACACAAACACACACACACACACACACACACACATATATATATATATATATATATATATATATATATATATATATATATATATATTGGATCATCCTATAAATAATGCGTTTTTTTAATAGCATGAACTAAAAGTCGAAGGGTCACCAGATAACCTAAATGCATAAAATTGCTATAAAAGCAAGTAGTAATTTTACCCGTACTTATTCTTAGTGCAAGTTTTGAAGAGTACAGTTCTATTTCAACAGTTAGTTTTTCAAAGCTGAAATGAAAGTGACAAAGGAACATATTCGGCACATTTTATTTTAGGAGTTCAATAAGGGCGACACCGCAACGGAAATTGCGAGGAATATTAGTGCAGTATATGGGGCCGAGTTAATTTTGTAAAAAGAGCCTAGCAAATCTACCAGGCAGATGGAAGAGCATTGCGAAAAACGAAAGAGAGTATATTTTTGATTAAAAAAGAACTTTCTTTATCCTAAATTTGAAAAATGAAAAAAATATTAAAAAACCGCACTATTTATGGGATGGACCAATGTATACACGCACACACACACACAGACACACACACACACACACACACACACATATATATATATATATATATATATATATATATATATATATATATATATATATATATATATATATATATACGTCGGGCTTCTTTCAGTTTCCGTTTACTAAATCCACTCACAAGGCTTTGGTCAAACCTAGGCTATAGTAGAAGACACTTGCCCAAGGTTCCACGCAGTGGGACTGAGCCATGTAGTTGGTAAGCAAGTTACTTACCAAACAGTCACTCCTGCGCCTATGTATATGCATATATATACCATACTCCCCTACACAGTCACCTTATTAACACTCTGATATAGTCGTGTTTCTAGTCAGCAACATCGAAAGATAGAGAACATATAGAACTGTTGAAGATAAACAATTACACGGTGCTTCACACAACAGGTAAATCCTGAGTTCGGTTCATTGGATTGTATACGATATATAGAATATATAATCAAGACCTCAGAAACAAGAATTGAGAATTATACATCTTCAAAACTTTTATTATTCTCATTAAATTCGCATTAGAATCTAATGCGAATTTAATGAGAATAATACAAGTTTTGAGGATGTATAATTCTCCATTCTCTTCTATGATTTTCTGTATATATATATATATATATATATATATATATATATATATATATATATACTTCTCGTTTATTAAAGCTGCAAAAACATTACAAAAATATCACAAAAAATTGGTACTCTGAGTTTCACGTTCACGTTCTTCAGACAGTTTCGAATGTGCATGGAACAAAATATATATTATACTTAAACAGGGATATTATTAACAGTGACTTCGAAGTTTCTGTCAACTAAACCGTCATCGGACCACTGTATAAAATAACGAAGGCGGCTAGACGTAATATAAATCCCAAAAGGAAAATTTCAATTGTCAGTAATAGTGACGGTGGGTTCTCTCCACCCCCACCCATACATACATACATACATACATACACACATATATATATATATATATATATATATATATATATATGATGTAGTTTCTATTCCTGTCCAACTCATTCCTGACTAAAGCTTTGTTAGAATGTAGAAAAGATAATCCGGTACCAAAAGGTTGAAAAGTCGACCTTTTATATATCCAGATATGCTTCTATCCAACCATTAGTATAATGGACACTTATTTTAAGGAATCTTTATCCACGGAAAAGAAAGTCAAATGGAACCGGATTTGCTCCAAGATCGTAAACACCCGTTTATACAGCTGTATTCAAATTCCAAGAGGATAATGCACTAACAAGAATATAATAATTGTTTACTTTTTTAAGGAAAGGGCTAGCACAATTCGTGAAGGGTATAAACCGAAATCGTCTATTCCAGGACGTGGCTGGCACTCCACTAATAACGTCCCCGAAATGGTGTGAGGTATAACAAAAACAACCTCATCAGGATTTAAATTCAGCAGGAAAGGGCCATAACGAAAATTGTGAAGCATTTTGTCAGACGTTCTAACGATTCTATTCGTCTATCGATTTCAATTAGGACGTAATGCGAGCAGAAATCCTCAGTCTTGCAAGCGTCACAGATTTACAATAGATGTATAGTCGATAAATTCATTCTTTATACATTATCTTATCGAATTCGAATTCGAATGCGGATCTTAAAACAGATCTCACCGAGATCTGAACGTAGAACATTGATTTAGCTAAATAATTACATAAAACCAAACGACGAATTTATATTTAAAAATAGAAATGTCCTTCATATATATATATATATATATATATATATATATATATATATATATATATATACATATATATTAAACAGCTAATAGTTATGAGCGTTCAATATATATATATATGTATGTATGTATGTATGTATGTACGTATGTATGTATATATATATATATATATATATATATATATATATATATATATATATATATATATATATATGTATATATATATATATATGATAGGGGATAGTCATTGTGTAACTTTCGCCTTGGCGGTCGTGGACGAACGGTTCGATAGGGATGCCAGAAAACTTTCCTCTTTAAGAATTGCCAATTCACCCCATTCCTCATCGCTACCACTTCAGCTATCCTCTACGGTAACTTTCATTTTAAAGACTTTTGAATACTATATATTCGTACACATACACACGCTCACACGCCATTCACGCACACACGTACATATAGTTATATAGTATAATATATATATATATATATATATATATATATATATATATATATATATATATATGTGTGTGTGTGTGTGTGTGTGTGTGTGTGTGTGTGTGTGTGTGTGTATGAGGGCGTCTCTGTACATGTATATAATTCATCAGCGTGCTGTGTTTTGGCAATAGACACTTTATGACTGTTCTTTGTGTCTTAGAAAGTTTTAGATAGAAGGAATTTATTGAAAGTTTTGGGAAGTATATAGATGGATCATTAATAAAACATAAGTTCTCCGAATAGGCATTAGGCATCCATACCCTAATACGTTAGGATTTATATAACGTATGCCTGTATGCATAGATATATACCTACATAAATCCTTACACGCACATTATATAAATAGGTACATCTACATACACATGCATATATATATATATATATATATATATATATATATATATATATATATATATGTGTGTGTGTGTGTGTGTGTGTGTGTGTGTGTGCATGTATGTATGTATGTATAGTTTTTAACTGCTGCACTCGAAGTGGATAAAGCTATAAATAACAGTATATGTAATAATAGGCTAAAATCACTTGTTAAGAAAACTTCGAAGACTTCGTGTATGACACGAATCGGCATCTTCAATAAACATGACCGTCATTCTCTCGTTATGTTTATGTAATTCTTCGAATATCTCCAAGCTTTTAGAAGCGTTGTTCTTACCACCGTAAACTGTCTGCTGTTTACGTCATAAGAAATTAGGAACTTCGTAAGACATGAAACAAATCGTTTTTAAGCCATAAATAGTTAATGCGTTGAATATTGGATTAAAAAACGCCTTGGATGGGACAAGTCGAAGTCTACCCAATATACTACACGCTAATATTTAGAGCTTTAAAGGTTGCTTGCTGGTAGAATTGTGAGCGCGACGGAAAATGCTTGGCAGTATTTCTTCCGGGTTTGCATTCTTAGTTCCACCAGGGTCAACTTTTCCCTTTTCCCTTCGGGATCGTTACTATAACTACTTACTGAGTAGTAGGGTCGAATTAATCGACCAGCTCTCTTACCCAAAATTGCAGGCCTTGTGCAATTAGCAGAAAAGATTATTATAGTTTTATCTACTTCTGGTCCCACCGTTAAATACCTTTGGATTCATATTGCTGAAGATTTGAATCAAATTGTAAATTCGCTCTGTCTGTCTGTATGTATCTATTTTTGTTTGTAAGTATGTATGTATGTATCTTAAGGCTACATTCTGTTTTTTTTTTTTTGTTTTTATTTCATGTTTGTCCCACATCCGTCTACAAACGGTTTCGTCTTGAATTACATTTATTCATTTTCGTATGTCCACTTCTGTATCGCTTGTTATCCGTGTGTCGTTTGTCTGTTCGTGATCTGACATTCCCTGCAGCATTTGCATGTACTGCCATCTGGAATCAATTTTGCCTAGTCCCTCGCCTCGCTGTTGTTCACTTCTGGAGAAATAGGCTCTGATTTAAGTCCTATACAACACCTCACACGGTGCAACGTGGGCGCTTAACTGACATAGAGAGAAAGAAAGAGGAGGTGTAGGGAGAGAGAGAGAGAGAGAGAGAGAGAGAGAGAGAGGCAGAGAGAGAGAGAGAGAGAGAGAGAGAGAGAGAGGCAGACAGACAGGATCTGCTTCGTCTCTTTTCACTTAGCCTCTCTACGACTGCCATTTGATGATGAGCTGTATTGGTCTTTGCAGTCAGTTTAGACAATATGGCTGGTGCAAAGAAGACTGATTTACTCTTCAACAACTGCTGATCTTGACTTAACTCACAGAGTATATATAAATATAATATATATATGTATATATATATATATATATATATATATATATATATATATATATATATATATATATATATATATATATATATATATATGTATGTATGTATGTATGTACGTGTGTGTGTGTGTATGTGTGTGTATACATGAATATATGTATATGTGTATGTATATGTAGTAATGTATTTATGTTTCTATGTATGTATGTATAACATAACAATTGATAATAATTGGTGCTTGTGAGTAGCAATAACTGTCGATGAAATTACGAATCATCTTCTAACCAGTTTTTCAATATGAACACTTGTGACTATCAAGCAAGCATTTCGATAGGGGTTCTATACGGAATCGACATGTCGACACAGTTTCCAACGGATATCACTTGACAAGACGTAAATTAGATTCCAACTCACTAGAACTTGCACGAAATCTTAATTTGCATTATTATTAGTCGGAATGCGGATACAAACATACATATCACTATGCCTTTGCGTGAAACCATAATGCATATTATATATATATATATATATATATATATATATATATATATATATATATATATATATATATATATATATATATATATATATACAAATAAATATATATATATGTATATATATATATATATATATATATATATATATATATATATATATATATATATATATATATATATATATATATATATATATATACATTTATACATACATATATATATATATATATATATATATATATATATATATATATATATATATATATATGTATATATATACATATATATATATATATATATATATATATATATATATATATGTATGTATGTATGTATGTATGCATGTGTTTATATGTACGAGATAGAGTGATGCCGCTTGGCAAAAGTTGATTTTGTCTTGAATTCTGCTGTGTATGAGCACTATGCCTTAATGGTTTAACTTACTTCCGCTGTTTAACTTACTTCCGCTGTTTAACTTACTTCCGCAGTACTTGGAATGAAGAGCTGTAGTGTGTGATCGTCGAATTGTCTATGACAGAGAAAATTGTCATGGCGATACAATTTGTTTAGAGGCCTAAACAAATGTGTAGAATGTGTATGGATAGGAGTGTATGAGCCGCACACAAATGTACGAGTGGGTCAGACTTTTCTGAAAAAAATATTGATGTTGACGAACGTTCCAGGAGGCCTGCACCCAGCAGGACTGAGAAAAACATCGCAGATGTGCATGCAGCTGGGAGGGGAGATCGTCGATATGAAATTCAGTCCATTCTCACGGAAGATTTGGGTAAGAGACGCTTGTCTGCCAAGTTTGTGCCAAAACTGCTTACAACTGATCTGATAGACACATGGGTTTCTGTTTCACAACATCTTGATAGTGTCGAGAACGATGGAAACTTTTTGAAAACTTTGCGTAGGCCTCTGAGCAGGTACCACCAAGCTTTTGGCAAAATTTGATGAAGATTCTCTGCTCAACTTGCTCTCTCATGGTCAATGCGATAATCTCACGCTACACACCTTATTTCCAAGCATTGCTGTAAACTGCAGAAGTGAGCTGGAACGTTAAAACTTTGTGTGCATGCACAACAGCCTTTAACATCAATCTGTGCCAAGCGACTTTACTATGCGTACTTTAGTTTCGTTACCATGGCATCAGTTCGGAAACTTATTGATCAGACTACGTATATACATCTATATATATATATATATATATATATATATGAAGAATGAGAAAGAGACATATATGAGCACAGAAGTGCAACAGAAGGTGGGGAAAATATTACTCGAATGTCAAAGGTAAAATATTGCGCTTTATTTTGTCTAAAAAATCCATAACATGTATATTGGAACAATACAATGCATAAATGCAGAATTTAACTATTTATAAACCATTGTATTGTTTGAAAAGTTCATTTCTGCCTGATAATCTCTTACATGCAACATAGTAACAATTGGTGAAGTGTTTCAGCTCCAATGAAACACAATAAACGCACAAATACACAAATAAGCACACACATACAAGCACATATATACAAGCACATATATATATATATATATATATATATATATATATATATATATATATATATATATATATACATATATATATATATATGTATGTATATATATATCTATGTATACATATATATATATATGTATGTATGTATGTACCTCTCTCTCTCTCTCTCTCTCTCTCTCTCATTCTGCCTCTCTTTCTCTCTATATATACAGATATATATGTTTTTTCCCATAACTAATGTAAAATTCCGACTGTCTTCGCGATTTCTTCTTGAAATATTCGCAGTGTTTTGCCCCTGGGGCAAATAATAATAATGATAACAAGAACAAAAGCAAGAGCAACATCATCGACAACAACAACAACAACAATAATAATAATAATAATAATAATAATAATAATAATAATAATAATAATAATAACAATAATAACAATAATTTTTTTTTATTATAGAAACAAGGCTTGGAATTTTTAGGGCTTAGTATTTAACTGGTGCTTTCTTCATAGGCGGAGGAGGAGGAAAAAAAGTATTTATGGGTACCGAGGTGGAGGAAGAGGAGGAGGAGGAGGAGGAGGAAGAAGAGGAAAGAAGAAGAAGAAGAAGAAGAAGAAGAAGAAGAAGAAGAAGAAGAAGAAGAAGAAGAAGAAGAAGAAGAAGAAGAAGAAGAAGAAGAAGAAGAAGAAGAAGAAGAAGAAGAAGAAGAAGAAGAAAAACAGGTAGTAGTAATACAGTTTCCATAATCTAACCGCACACAGAGAAAGACGGGAAGACATACTCCGGCATTGTGTTAAACTTCAAGATAGATTGATAGGGAAAATAATTTGAACATCGGTCGTAAAGCCCTGCGATATTTCTCCTGCGTCACTCTGTTTTCAGTTTGCCGACGGCGATGTTTGCACCGAGCTTCTCTTCCCCAAGAAAACGATCATTGTTGAGGATAGAGAACATCTACTCCATGGGCAACAACGGGATTCCATAAAAGGTGCCCTCAGGCTTACATCATATATGTGTGAAAATGCTTGTGTATATATATATGTGTGTATTTGGGTTCCGTTTTCAACGAATGTTTTAAATAAATCTTTCAAATTTCAAAAAGATTATCCTTCAAACATGTGTGTGTGTGTGTGTGTGTGCTTGTATAAATGTATATATATATATATCCCCATATCTATATCTCGCTATTTATATATCTATCTATTTATCTATCTAGCCATCTCTCTCACTCTCTCTCTCTCTCTCTCTCTCTCTCTCTCTCTCTCTATATATATATATATATATATATATATATATATATATATATATATATATACATATATATACATATACATATACATATACATATATATACATATATGCATATATATACATATATATATATATCTCCTATATATATATCTCTCTTTTGATATATATATATATATATATATATATACATATATCACAAGTAATACTGATAATCTATGAGCAAGATGTATCTTTTGTGTAATGGGAGATCTGTTTCTAACAAGTTTCGTCATGCTGACATATACGTCGTTAAGTATGAATTTCGGAAGAAATTTTACAGGTAATCGGTGTATGAAGAAGATATTCTCCAGCAGAAATCGCTTGACAATACTGAAATTACTTTTCAGTGTCACGAAATGTTGAATGTCAATCATTCTGTTTATTGTTATGATAGTCCTTTGCTTGAGGCTTGCATTCACATAAGCATATACAACATCTATCCGCACATGAATATACACACACACATAGATATATATGTGTACGGGTCTATGTGTGTGCGTGTGTGTGTTTTTGTGTATGTACAAGCAGACATATAATACATACATATATACATGTGCGTGTGTTTGTGTGTGTGTATACATAGGAATGTACGAATAGTACACTCATACTTTTCCTTCAACTCATTCTGATGAACGCCAGGATTAGATTTTTCCCCTAAGTCATACTTGAAAAACCGATAGGTAAATTTGGCTAAAATCCATATATAATGCTGCATTGTGTAAATACGAATATACCTGTTCAATTGACAAATATACGAGCGCCTGTTTTCCCACTTAAGCTGCTTAGACTATGCACACATTCACGTAAATATATATATATATATATATACCTATGCGTGTGTGTGTCTCTATGTGTGTGTATGAGTGTGTCTGTATGTTTGTGTAGACACATACAGACATATACATATATATATATATATATATATATATATATATATATATATATATATATATATATATATATATATAACATCAGTTTTTATATATAACATATAGATAGATAGATAGATAGATAGATAGATAGATAGATAGATAGATAGATAGATAGATAGACATAATTATACTAACTCGCATATCGAACTGTCTTTAAATCTTTGGCTATCTATCTCTCCATCTATCTATCTACTTATTTATGTGTGTGCGTATGTTCGTATGTGCGTATGTGTGCCTGTATTTCAGCTCTTGTGTGTGTATGTGTGTGTGTGTGTGCCTGTGTCTGTGTAGTAGTAGTAGTAGTAGTAGTAGTAGTAGTAGTAGTAGTAGTAGTAATAGTAGTAGTAGTAGTAGTTGTTGTTGTTGTTGTTGTTGTAGAGAAATGGCCGTGAGACTAAGCCGTAAAATTTCAGTTCATCTTAGCTGAATCACTTGGAATACACTAGAGTTTAACAAGTCGACTATTCTTCCTAGTCTATTAAACGAACTGAAATAATCTACTTCAGATGTACCATAACAATAAAGCATGGAATATTTGCTTCATAATGTCGCATGGGACATCTAGATGTTTCGCTGAGTATTTATGTCCTGTGCTGTGATTAAATTAAAAGCAGCTAACTTATTAACCGGATAATGCAGAACAGTTGTTCATATCCCTAGATCGTCAGTGTTTGATGTATTAGTCTGCCAAGAGAAGACACAAGAGGGACAAAACGAAATGATTATACATCTTTTGGGAGGAAGGTAGAATAAAACTTTGCCATTGCGCAGCTGGAGGTATATTATTTGTTAGGGCGTTTAAATATCTACCAGGAGTAATATATTAAGTTTCTGTCACAGGAATTTAGGTAGAAAACTTTATGTGTATCTGAGACCAATTGAATCATGAGGAGTATTAAAGTGTTTGGTCATCGCTCGACGATTCTTCTTGCAGTACTCTCCTTATTTCCTTTCCTTATTTAAAATCTCTTTCTTTCAAATACTCAGATTTTTTTACTCACCTTCAACCTTTCTTTCCTTATCCCCGCGTTTCTTTCTCCGAGCCTCTCTCCTTTATCCCTACTTCCCATTCTTCAAATCTTAGAATTTATTCCCCATATTAGTATTAGATCTTTTTACAATGATTCTCTCTCTCTCTCTCTCTCTCTCTCTCTCTCTCTCTCTCTCCCCTCTCTAATTCTCTCTCCGCTCACATCACTGTTTCTAAAACATTCAAGACTTCAAAATCATTCCTCTCCCCATATTTCCATTTTATGCTTTTCACTGTCTCTTTCATATCTTGCCCCATCTCTCACACAAGTATTTCCCTTTCTAGCATTTCTTAAAAATTTCATTCTCTATCCTATCACGCTTTCATTATAACACTCCCCTTCACTCTCTCTCTCTCTCTCTCTCTCTCTCTCTACCACTCTCGCCCCACCCACCCCGAATCACTCATTACAAAAATCAAACACATTCCTTGAAGCCAGTGACTAAACAAACGTCTAATGTTTGCAAAACACAATTTTAAATCTCAAATTAGGATTTCAATCAGCCAAATAAAAAACGCAGTATGAAAAACAAAATTAGAGGAAAACACATAAAAAGGGCCCCAAAATAATATTATTAAACTAACATATATAAAATAGGGAGAAAAACATTCATTTGCTTCTTAAATTCGTTAAATTTATGTTTTATTCAACTATCGCACGGAATTAATTTGGAATTTTGCCCCGTATTATTCGATTCTTTCACGACTAGATTGTTTTCTTTTTGCTTCAATTATTTACACAAGTTTAGTTATTTCCATGTGAGAAACAATCATCCTAACATTTTTTAGAGTTTCATTATTATCTATACATAATAATAAAACACACAGACACACACACTCTCTCCCTCTCTCTCTATTTCTGTACATTTAGATGTATGTATATACATATATGTATATATGCATTTTTACATTTATATATATATATATATATATATATATATATATATATACGCGCGCGCGTGTGTGTGCGCGTGTGTGTGCGCGTGTGTCCATATATAAACATGTGTGTATATATAGATATATATATATATATATATTTATTTATAAGTATATCTTATAATTCATACATACATACATACACTGGGGCACTGGGATATGTAACACATTGCCTTGAGAAATTAAGATTCTCAAGACCAGAAAGGATAAAGCTGATTCGAAGACTACAGTTCCAAGCCACCACAGGAACTGTAAAAATGTGTAAAACTTTTCAGAAGTTTATCATTTAAGTATACATGAGCATGTCTAGATATTTAAGTATGTGCATGGGAAGACATACGTGAAACAAAACATACAAATCTGCTAGTAAACATACATACATACACACATACACACATATATACATACATACATGCATACATACATACATACATACATGCACACGTACAAAAATACTTTGTTCTTGATGTTGAAATTCCAATGAAGGAGTCGTGGATCTAGGTTACAATATGATACTTTCTCTATTTGCAAGAAATCCTGAAATGAAACTGAATAATGACATGCATGCATACATAGATACATAATACTGTGATGAGTCTCACCCCAACTTAAACACCTTAACGGTGAAATGGTTTAGGTAACAAGCATCTTTCTTTGAAAAATTGCCTTCCTTTTGTGATGATAATCAATCTTCTCAAAACACTGAGAACTGGCCAAAATCTGCCAGAAGAGAGATAAAAAAGGTATAAGCAAACCATTATCACTAGATTTTCATGCTGCCATCACTGGATTGTCATGTCTTCAAAATGTACCTGAGTCAGGAGAGTCGAATGTTGAATATATCCAAGTGAAAGACATCTTGAAACCACAGTTAGTTTTAAAAAAAAAAGCCTTTTTCTACTTTTCCAAAACGACCGTTGAGCGACAGGCCATTCTCAACAAGTTTGAAGGAAAAATCCCACTGCTTTTATATTGAAAGTTATCGATGATGGCTGTGGAGAGTACAAGGAACCATGCGATGTTCATTACTGGAATATTAATACTCTAATATACACAGCTGCTATCTCTCACTAAGAACACCAAAGAGAATTCTGCTGTGCATATGGTAAGGAAATTACTTAACGGAAGCAATTGGATGGAAAGCAAAACTTGAAGAGAGCATCAACAATCTATGTTGCCATATTGGATGAATAACCACGCTAATAAGATGTAAGGGGTTTAATGAATTTACACCTCACCAATTACATTTTATGAATAATTAACAAAGCTCTTTGATGACTCTTTACACGAAGCTCTTGAGCGAAATCTTATTACTCTAAAATACAAGCAGAAGACGGTGAGTGAAAAACTACGGTACAGCAGGCGAATGTTTGAACTATCCGGTGTAAATCACAAGTTTGCTTCGAACTCACAGGCGTTATACTTGAGGGAATCATGAGGAAATAAATCCTTATTGCTCGGAAAGACTCCTCCTATGAAAATCTTATTAATTGACATGAGTATTCCTTGTGATCACAATATAGCGGCGAAAGAATTTGACAAGATCAGTAAATATAAAGACTTGCTAATAGAAATTGAAAAAATGTGGCATCTCAAGTTGACTACCGTACCAGTGATTGTAGGATCTCTAGGAATGATTAAAACAAGGTACTGAAACCTACTTGAAAATGATACCAGGCCTACCATCCCTACAGGAAGTGCAAAAAATTGTGTTAACTAGAACGACTCATGTACTGAGAAGAGCATTATCGCTGTGAAAACAACATCCATTCATGAATTTATTTATCTATTAACTTTTTTACATACACATTTTACCTGTGAATTTGCGTGTGTAAACTGGAATGCATACAATGAGCTTCTCTGCCCTAGGTATACAGAAAACACTCGGCGAGAAATGGAAGAAAATTTGAAGAAAGAAGAAAAAATATAATAATAATAATAATAATAATAGCAGCGAAAAATACCTTAGGAATGAGAACACAGCTTCGAAATTTCCCCAAGATACCTGATGAAGGCTGGATGGTATATCAACCGAAACGGTGTGTTAACAACAAACAAGATGAGGACAAATATCCGTAAAATGTAAATAATGTAAATATTGTAACAAATGACTGAATTAGTAAATATTCTTGGCAATGAAGCCGGCGACTGTACAATGCAGTACGCTTATTAGTTTATCTATTAGTTGGTTACCTCTCTTAAGAGAAATGGGTAACGCTTGAAAACTGCCACTGCATTGTCTGATGATCTCTCGAAATATCTGAGAAATAAAACCGTAATGTTATATATTTTACATGAATATTGCATGTATTTTACGCAAGCCTCATTCTAATTATGTTTAACAACGAGTTTTGTTTGTAGTAGTAGTAGCAGTAGTAGTAGTAGTAGTAGTAGTAGTAGTAGTAGCTGTTGTTGTACTTATTGTGAATGCTGTTTAGCCCTAGGTTAGTCATATTCAGAACAGCCATGAAAAATATCACATTCCAATCTACAACATCTTGTCCTTTTCATGTTATAGGGAGAACATAATTAGATATAATTTTTTTCACGATGTCAGCACGTTATTAGAAAAATATTTGGTTATTACATATAACAAACCATAGGACTAAGCTTATCTGGCGTAATCTTGCAACTAGGCATTTAAAATAATTTAGATTATCTTAATAATTTAGTCTATATTAGCTGTAGGACAGGAATTTAGTAATAATGTCAACATCATGTAAAGAGTCATTTCATTTAAATTCTTTTCTATTCTCAAGGCCCGAAATTTTTGAGGAGGGGGTCAGTCGGTTAGATCGATTCCAGTACGAAACTGGTACTTAATTTATCGACTCCGAAAGGATGAAAGGCAAAGTCGACCTCGGCGGAATTTGAACTCAGAACAGAAAAACAAACGAAATACCGCTAAGGATTTCGCCTAGTGTGCTAATGCTTCTGCCACCACGTCACCTTAGTCGCTTCATTTATATTACGCCAATAATGTGATATTTTCTGCTCTTCGAAAAAACAAAAAGAAGAGATAAAGGTGTAAGCATGCCCATGAATATTTCAGTGTACGATGGAATGCCTGGTTCGATGTGTTTGAACTGTTGTGTGTCATATCTGGGGATATTGCTTACGTCAGATCCCCAGTTTCCATTCGCTGTGCGTATACATGCTCATTGGTCCCTAAGACAAACAAGTTATTTGACTGAAATAATTAATAATTATGTGATGATCAGAGTTTTAATTGAAATCTTACGTTGATAGCCAGAAGCACCATTTAAGTCTGAGTGTTTTTTATTGTATTTTTTCCTATCGTCTTGTATTTGTGTATTTATATATTAATTTATTTTTCCTCGCTTTTTCCTTTGGCAAACACCAAATGCATGATTATTTATAGAAAATGCGTTAATGAATAAAGAAATCGCAAAAGTGAAAGCGTAAAATTCCATCAAATCTAAGTGGGTGGTGACGAAAAGAAGAAAACAGAGAAGGGGAAGTTTTATTCAATGATTCCCATAAAAAAATGTTGGTGATTCGAAGCATGTAAGGTAGCAAATTCGTAAAGACGTTAGTGGAACAGATTGAAAATATTGCAACATTTCTGCTGGCCTTCTATTCTCTGAGTTCAAATCTCACCGAGCTCAGCTTTCTGTATTAGTGAAGCACTTGAATTAATTTATCTCGCTCTTTCCCTCTCTATCCATCCATCCATCTATCTATCTATCTCTTATAAAATGTTGCAATACATCCGATCTGCCCTTCTAATATCTTTGCCAAATCGCTACCTTATTTGTTTCGAAACACCACATTTTACTAAACGTCTTTAATAAAACCTCACTTTCTCCTTCTCCCTCTATATCACCATAGGGTTAATTTTAATGGAATTTATACATTATTTACATTTGAAGGATATTTGTCCTCATCTTGTTTGTTGTTATGGTGTAGTGGTTAAGAGTGCGGGCAACTGACCACAAGATTCCGAGTTCGATTCCAGGCATTGGCCTGAATAATAATGATAATGATAATAATAATAATAATAATAATAATAATAGAAACCTATTTGAAAATGATACCAGACTTACCATCCCTACAGGAAGTGCAAAAAATCGTGTTAACTGGAACGACTCATGTACTGAGAAGAGCATTATCGCTGTGAAAACAATATCCATTCAGGAATTTATTTGTTTATTAATTTTTTTGCATGCATATTTTACCTATGATTTTGCGTGTGTAAACTGGGAAAGCGTACAATGCCCTAGGTGTACGGAAGACACTCGGCGAGAAATGGAAGAAAATTTGAAGAAAGAAGAAAAAAACATAATAATAATAATAATAATAATAATAATAATAATAATAATAATAATAATAATAATAATAATAACATCGAAAATACCTTAGGAATGAGAAGCCAGATTCGAAATTTCCCCCAAGACACCTGATGAAGGCTGGAGGGTATATCAGCCAAAACGTTCTGTAAACAACAAAGATGATGAGGGCAAATATCTGTCAAATGTAAATAATGTAGATAATTTAATAAATATACATAATTTCTCATCTCTTAAATATAGAACTAATTCAGTCATATTTTGAAAGAATTACTACAGAGTAACCAAAGAATTGAGGCAATCAGTTTCCTTCTACACGTTTGAATTAGTAACATCATGACTAAAATCCCGCCTTATTGTGTTGCAGAAGAAAGACCCGTTGGATAATATAGGCCAACATTACTAAAGGGAACGTAATATTTTCCACGATATGTATGCTCAATTTCGGTTGACCGCTGGTTAAAGAAAGAGAAAACAATATTTGTGTATAGTATAGGATATATCACCACATCTTTTATGAAGACAGACCAGGAGTATTTGTATATTTCAAAAAAGTTTGTTTTGCAGTAAGGTAGTTCGGTGTCACGACCATGCAAGAGTCTCCTGCTATAGCTTCGGATTGGCCAAAGGCATGTGACTGAAACTTCGCTGTCGGAAATTAAGCAGAACCTCGTTGTATGGAATTGCTTATGTCTTTGAATGGTAGACTTAATCTACCGAACAGCTAAAAACCATTCATTGACATTTTGTAGACCTTTAATCCATCCCAATTGTTGCAGGGATCATTCTCAGATCTGCATTCTGAGAATAGACTTCTTCGTTTCCATTTACCGATCTCGGTGACCTCATCTGAATTCTTCAAACAATATGGGATGTGCTAAAGCAACGAAGAACGGATATATTCAGAAGATGAGCCGAATAAGTGATAATTGATGTTTTCCCAAGAAGAGAGACGTCCTTTTAGCGGGGTTTGAAACAGAAATATAGGTTCAGTTCACTGATATATTCCCTCATATTAAACGATGCTCCAGTTTGAACGTCTTTAGAGGCCAACATACGGTTAAGAAGTTCGCGTCTTAGCAATATTATTTTGAGTCCAATCCAACTGTGTATCTTGAGAATATACCATATACTATGGCCCTGTGTTGAGCAAAGCTAGTACACAAGTGGAAACTTCATAGGCGGACTGGCTTCAGTTACTGTGCGCATTTAGTTGGGGGTATATTCTAGCCAGTGTCTCTGATTAGAAAATAACCTCCGTACCCACTTCCATCGAAATCGGTGAAGCACTGATAAACGATTCTTGGTGCAGCCCTCCTCTAAGTCTTTTGTAGTATCTAAGATTACCGGCCATTACTATGGATACTGGGAAGTCGACTAGACTGGAATTTGAACAGAGATTTAAAAACAGATGCAAAATCCGTTACTGACTGCCACAAGACATTTGTGTCCCTCATTCCTCCCACCTTTAGATCTCAATTGCTAGCAGTCAAAGGACATTACATTTCTTTTCCGAGGAAATAAACTGTATAGTGTTGGTACTTGAACAGGACTAGATTTATCAACCTACAGAGATGAAATGCAAAGCTGAATCTAAATGAATTTAACTAAATATGTTGTTATATTTCGGGACGGTCATGTTTTCTTGCCAAATAAACACACGCACTCTACATTCGTTCTTCATCCGCTCATGGTTATTCTTGTTTATTGTTAGGAAATATCCCATCGATCAACAGGACAGGAGGATACACGTAGGATGGAAGATTCCCTGAAGAGGTCACAGATGTGTAACGAAAGAATTCCAGACACTGGACATAAGGTAAAATAAGAACAATAAACAAGTGAAGAACGAATATATAGTGCGTGTGTTTATTTGGCAACAAAATAGTGATCAACACGAAATATAACAATATCTGTTTCAACAAATGATTTCACATCAAGAAAGTAGCAAAACAAATTCATAAACGTAACATAATATAATTTAACTGAATATAAAGAAATTTAACACATGGTTCTTTGTTCTGCAATTCCATTACTGTAATTATTTTTTTTAAAAATGTTTCATGTCTGAAAATTTCGATAATAATCCGAAAACTTGTAGCTGCAATGACAATAGCTCGTGCATTTTTGCAGACAATCATTATCATTGCCTTGCATAAAGTTGAGGTTCGCAATATTACAATATATTTTTGTTCGTTAAAAGAAGATTCCAGCATAAAACATAAGAAATCACTGCACAGCATCGTGACTTCCGGTTGATTTTCACTGCGTAAAGCGTTAAGTAAGTACTTCTACAAAAAGTCCTGGCTGACCAATGCTTTGTGGGTGAATTTGGATAGCCGGAAACCGTGCAAAATCCCAGTATATATATATATATATATATATATATATATATATATATATATACATACATGCATACATACATACATACATACATACATACATACATATGAATATATTAATTAATAATTTAGGGTGTTACAGATAGTACTAGCACGGTAAAAAAAAAAGCAGTCAGCAGGCGACTAGCGTGCTGGTGCTGTTTGTAGCAATCTTAATTATTAATTAATAATTTTTCACCTTATGGTATTCTTTTACGCATGCTATGCTACTTGATATTATTGTAAACAACAATATGCTGATATACATTTTTATATGTATATATATTTTATATATATTTTATATATATATATATATATATATATATATATATATATATATATATGACAGTCTGTTAAAGTCTGTCATACCGGCCATGACGAAGGGAAATAGCCCTGAAACTCGAGTCGCCTTTATATATATATATTTATATTTATATATTTATATATTTGATCCTTTATATTGAACACTCAATATTTCATCTACATTCAATACTTTCTTTCATGGTGCCATCCATTTTTATGTTATTTTATTTTATATTGTATATTGTATATCATATTATATATTGTATATTCCATATTCTATACCCCACATTAGTTCTGCAGGAATATAAATAAAACATAAAAAACAGACAGTGTTGGAACTCTTTTAAGTAGAATAATATATTCCTCTATACACAATCATACAAAAAAACCCCACCTTTTTTGTATTTATTTTTACTCGCATATATATATATATATATATATACATACACACATACACACACACAAACACACACACACCCTATATGTATGTGTGTGTGTGTATGTGTGCGTGCGTGCGTGCGTGCGTGTGTGTATGATTTTGTGTTTTCCACTGCAGTTGTTGACAATCAGTGTTGGTGTGTGTACATCCCCGTAACTTAACGGTTAGGCCAAAGAAATCGATAGAATAATTATTAGACTTAAAATTAAGAACAGGGAGTCGATTACTTGGACAAAACCCTTCAAGGAGTTGCTCCAGCTCGGCCGCTGCCAAATGACTGAAACAATTAAAAGGTGAAAGACAAAGCATTCCTCATTTTTTTTTTATGACGGAAACCATCTCTAGTTGGTGTTTTTTTTTTTTTCAAAGTCAATTTCCTTCTGGTATCTTTAATTCGGTAGATCGCTTGAATTTACTGATCCACACGAGCGCACGGCCGAGTATCTTCCCCATATTCTTCTTCGGTCAACACAAACTTTTATTTGAAATAGAGTAGACGGTAACTGTGGAAGCTCATCTGATAGACTGTAACTGTAACTAACAAGGACAGCCATGCTATACGCTGTCCCAGGATTACGATGTGGTCAAACTTGTCTCATGTATACTTGGCAACGTCCACGCTAAT